>NC_090804.1:23208685-23488685 GCF_036512215.1 Solanum lycopersicum | reverse complement strand
CGGGTGTGTGCTTATGAAATATGGGAAGGTGATTGTATGTGCTTATAGGCAACTTAAGGAACATCAGAAAAACTATCCAATTCATGACTTTGAGATAGCGACCGCGATATTTTCTTTAAAAATATGGAGGAATTACTTGTATGGTGTCCATGATGATGTGTATACCGACCATAAGAGTCTTCAATATGTGTTCACTCAAAAGGATTTTAATAGCCGACAAACAATGTGGTTAAAATTGTTTAAAGATTACAACATGAGTGTCTTCTATTACCCTCGCAAGGCCAATGTGGTTGTGGATTCTCTAAGTCATATGACTGTAGGTAGCGTGTTTCACATAAAAAACGCCAAAAAGGACCTAGTGAAAGACGTTCAGAGGTTGGCTAGTTGGGTGTGAGGTTGTAAGATACTCAAACGGTAGTTTCTTGGTTCATCATAACTCCGAGTCATGATTGGTAATTGAGGTGAGGTGAAAAAAACAACTTGATAAATCATTGATGGAGTTGAAGGAATCGGTACTTGGCAAGCTTAATGAGGCATTCTCATTAGGGGGAATCGTGTTTTGAGGGACCAAGGAAGTTTGTGTGTTCTCAAGGTGGATGAGTTGAGGGACCAGATCCTTGAGGAAGCACGTGGGTCGAACTTCTCAATTTATGCGGGTTCGACAAAAATGTACCATGACCTTAGGGAAATATAATTGTGGGAAGGTATGAAGAAGAACATAGTTGAGTTTGCTGATAAGTAGCGAAATTGCCAACAAATAAAAGGTGAACATCAAAAGTCGGGTGGCTTACTACAATAAATCCAAGTTCCTACTTGGAAGTGGGAAGACATCAACATTAATTTTGTAGTGGGTTTACCTCGGACTCAAAAGCAATATGATTTATATGGGTTGTTATGGATAAGTTGAACAAGTCCGCTATTCCCGTCAACTCACTTATTCGGCGGAAGATTATGCTAGGATCTTCATTGATAAGATTGTGTCTCCATGATTTTTCGTTATCCATCACAGCGGATCGGGGTGCACAATTCACATCTAGGTTATGGAGGTCATTCGAAGAAGGGTTGGAAACTAACGTGAAGTTGAGTGCCGCTTTTTATCCCCGCAAAAAATGGTCAAGCGGAGGGTACTATTCGAACCCTTGAGGATATGCTTAGGGATAGTATTATTAATTTCAATGGAAATTGGGATAAGAATTTTCCTAGGGTGCAGTTTACTAATAATAATAGTTTTCATTCATCCATCCATATGTCTCCCTATGAGGCCTTGTATTGTAGGACGTGAAGGTCTCCTATTGGATGGTTTGAAGTGGGTGAGACTTCTTTTCTTGGTCCCAATTTGATTTATAAGACTTTAGAAAAAGTACATATCATAAGGAACCAGTTGAAAACAGCCTATACTCGATAAAAGTCTTATGCCAATCATAGGAGAAGGGATTTGGAGTATGAAGAAGATGATAACATGTATTTGAAAATTTCACCTATTAAAGGGCTTGTTAGATTTGGCATGCAAGGGATGTTGAATCCTCTTTATGTGGGTACCTATGAAATCTTGCAAATGGTTGGTAAGGTTGCGTACAATTTGAAACTTCCTCGTGAATTAGCTTCTGTTCATCTAGTTTTCCATGTTTCCATGCTTTAAAAGTGTATCAGTGATCTCGAGTCTATTCTTTCGATTGAGGGTATTGGTGTGAAGGATAACCTCTGTTATTAGAAAGTTCTGATTCAAATTCCTTGTATGAAAGTCATGAAGTTAAAGAATAAACAGGTCGCTTCCGTAAAGGTGTTATGGAAGAAACACCTAGTTGAGGGTGCAGCATTGGAGGCCGAGGCCGACATGAAGTCCCCTTACCCTAATCTATTTGATAACTATGGTTAGTAGTTCTTCCTAATATGAAAAATAATTACTAAAATTGAGGTTTGTTTATTTTTTCTGAAGTCATAAAAAAAGTGCATTTTTTAATATCTTTACAGTAACTTACAATTAAGTTGTGCATTGAACATGCAATTTTGTTCTCTGACTTGTTTGAGTTATCTTGTGCATTTGGATAAGATGAGTCTTTCTAAAATGATATCTAGCATGTTGTTATGTTTAACTTTGGCTTAATTGACTCATGTAAAGTATGTTGAGATCATGTTGTTGTTGTGAGAAGGATAATCCTCATAATTTAATATTTAGTCCTGTGTGTTGTAACTCTACTTTTAAATTTCCTTGTGTAAATGATATGATTGATGTTGCTATGTATTTTTGTTTGTTGGGATGCTAGTCTTGCGTCTATTCCTTCTTTCTAAAGATTTTTAGTGTCATTCGGGGATGAACGTTCCTAAGGGAGGGGGGATATTGTATGATTTAGAAAACCAAGGTGTGTCTTAAAGCCTAACATAAGTTTCATAAGGTCTAGACAATGTTTTAAGGCCTATTGTAATGTTTACAAGTTATTTATGATGTCTAGAAACAAAAACGTCTATGAACGTCCATGATGTTTGGAAAATATTTCTAGGAGGTACTAGCGTGCCTAAGCCTATTTTACTTGCTTTTAGGGGTCGAAAAATAGTGAAAATTTGTGGAAGGGTGTCAAACATGTATTTAAGTTAATTCATGGTCAAAAGGTTCGAGTAAGACTCCCCAACGACCAACCAAGGTCCCTTGAGGAGGACAATTGCATGTTGAATCAAACAATGCCTGGTAGTGTGAACCCATGAAAGGGCAATAACCGCGGTGTTTGTTGATCGACGGGGCGTCTATTCCAATTGTAGAAAAAAGTTAGAAAATATTATGGAGGCCCTCACCTGCACAGTCTCTAACAAGAACGACGGATTTGAAGCACGAAGGAGGTTTGGTCTGTTGACTTCCCATGATATATTGATCGTGTTGTCGTCGGTGGTACTACAATTTTCCTGCACGTTTTAAGTTAAGTACTACCTAATTAATTAAGGGGATTGGTGGTTAGTTAGGGGATTAGACAAGCCTAATTAATTTAAGTAACAGCCGATATAAAGACCCAATTTCCATTAGTTTAATTGCAACTCTAAAAACAAACAGTGTTCCACACCACATATAAAGACCCAATTTCCATTAGTTTAATTACAACTGTCGCAACAAACTGTGTTAGTTCTCTCGCCTTTCTCTCTCTATTGGAAGATACCATTGAAGAATATCTAGGGGAGGGATTTGGGGGATATAAAGGGGCGATTTCACCATCAAATCTTAATCAAACGTCGAGGCATGGGATCTAATAAACCTTTGAGACTTCATTCCTCAAAGAGTTCATTTCAAGTATTTCGAAAAGTTGAGTTTTCATGTAGGTCTTTCTCAATCTCAAAAATTATGTAATGAATTGGGTTGTTTATGTTTTCTGTTGGATAATATATATTTATTAACATGTATTATAACCTAATATTGACATATCTTGATGGTTTGGTCTAGTTTGTAGAAGATGACCCTCAACCCTTAACCCTAGGATTGATTTTGATATAAACTATATTGTAGTTGGTTAAATTAAATTTGTTATAAATTGAATTACTATAAGATGATATTGTTGTATTAATAATTAAAAATTAAAGTGTAATGTATTCTTTAATTCTAGTTCTTCAGAAGATGATCTAAGTTAGAAAATGAATTGACCTAAGTATCTTGTCTTAAGCTATGATCTAGTATTGAATCGTGATAAAGTGTTTCTTGTACTCTTGTTATCATGTTTATTATTATTTTATGATGATGTATACCCAAAATTAGATTGAATGAGGGTTTATGGTAAGACCTTTATGATGAACTATGCAGGAGACTTTAAAAGTCTTATGATCTCTATCCTATACTTCAAATAGTGGTTAATTGTGATTAAGTCATGATATTTTATTGGAGTATTACTCGTATTAGGATTGATAAGGTGTTATCATGTTGAATTTAAATTTCATGATAATGATTGAGAGTTTGATTAAGATGTAAATATTTTAAGGATTGTGATAATTACCAATGTTCCATATTATGAATATGAAATGCTAATGGGCTAACCTTACCTAAATGAATTGTAATGAAATTCTTATTGAGCTGTGATGATGATGATGTAATACAAGGGTTATACACTATGACCTAAATAAGCTATGATTTATAAGAAAGGCTTAAAACATTTAAAAAAGATACTCTAGCTTAGGACCCAATTCATAGGCTACTTTATCAACCCTTTGCAAAATTTCATAAGGACCCACATAAGGAGGACGCAACTTTCCTTCTTGCGAAACCTAACCACCCCTTTCATTGGTGAAATTTTAAAATACACCATATCACCTTCTTAAAACTCCAAATCTCTTTACCTATGTTCGACATAAGACTTTTGCCGACTATAGGCTGTTTGCAACTAGTTCCTTATGATATGAAGTTTCTCCAGCTGTTTGCAACTGGTTCCTTATGATATGAACTTTCTGCGAAGTCTTATAAATCAAATTGGTACCAAGAAGCAAAGTCTCTCCCACTGCAAACAATCCAATAGTCTTATAAACTCCACCAAAGGTAAATGCTTATCCCAATTCTCCTTGAAATCAATAATACAAGCCCAAAGCATATCCTCAAGTGTTTGAATAGTATTCTTCGCTTGACCATCCTTTTGGGGATAAAAAGTGGTACTCAACTTCACCTTAGTACGAAACCCTTTTAGGAATGACCTCTAAAACCTAGATATGAATTGTGTACCCCGATAAAAAATTATGGATAAAGGAATATCATGGCGATACATAATCTTCTCTATGAATATCCTAGCATAATATTACTCCGACTAAGTAGAATTCACGGGAATAAAGCGAGCGGACTTGGTCAACCTGTTCACAACCACCCATATAGTGTCATATTGCTTTTGAGTCGAGGTAAACCTACTACAAAATCCATATTGATATCATCCCACTTCCAAGTAGGAACTTTGATTTCTTTTAGTAAGTCACCCGGTTTTTGATGTTCATCTTTTATTTATTGTCAAATCGGACACTAGTGACAAACTCCGCTGTGTCCTTCTTCATAGCTTCCCACCAATAAACCTCCCTAAGATCGTGGTACATTTTTGTAGAAACTGAATGAATGGAGTAGTGGGACCCATGGGTTTCCTCAAGGATCTAATTTCAGAACTCATCTACCTTGGGAACACACAATCTTCCTTGGCACCTTAAAATACCTTCCCCCCTAAAGAGAATGCCTCGTTAAGTTTGCCGAGGACAGATTCCTTGAACTCCATTAATAATTTATCAAGGTGTTGTTTGGGCTTCACCTCAAATACCAATGATGACTCGGAGTTATAATGGAGCCTTACTCCACCATTCAGAGAATCATCCCACCTCACACCTAACCAATCCAACCTATGAATATCCTTCACTACATCTTTCTTTGCTTTATGTTTGTGATATACACTTTCCATCGTCATACTCTTAGAGAATCTGCAACCACGTTGGCCTGGCGGGGTGGATACAGGGCATTCATGTCGTAATCTTAAGAATTCCAACCACCTTGTTTATCGAAGATTTAACTCCATTTGGGTAAACACACATTGGAGACTTTTATGGTAGGTATGGACATCAACATTGACAAAATATAATTAATGCCTCCATATTTTCAAGGCAAACAACACAGCCGCTAACTTAAGGTCCTGAGTTTGATCGTTTCGCTCATGTACCTTAAGTTGCCTAGAAGCATACGCTATCACCTTCCTATGTTACATAAGCACACAAACCAAATCTGCTCAGGATTCGTCACAATACACAACAAAACACTTTGTACCTTCAGGTAAGGCCAACAACAGAGTGGAAGTAATCCTATCTCTCAACATTTGAAAACTTCTGTCACATGCCTCCGACCACTAAAATTTCTTACACTTTTGGATAAAGATAGTCAAGAGAGATACAATGACCGCAAAACCCTCCACAAACATCCGATAATAACCCACTAAACCCACGAAACTCTTAATATTGGTTGGAGTCAAAGTCCTAGGCGAATTTTTCAATGCCTCCATTTTCCTTGGATCAACCTCAACTCCATCACTATAGGTGATGTGACCAAGAAATGCCGCTGACCTGCACCAAAATTCACATTTTCTATACTTGGTAAGTAATTGATGTTCTTTAAGTACTTGCAACACCACTTTAAAATGGTTCATGTAATCATCCTCATTTCTCAAATATACTAAGATGTCATGAATGAATACAATGGCAAATGAATCTAAGTAATTTCAGGACACCATATTCATTAGTTCCATTAACGCCACTGGAGAATTAGTGAGACCGAAGGACATTACTAAATACTTATAGTGACCATATCTAGTTCAGAATGCTGTATTTGGTATATCCTCACTCTCACCCTAAGTTGGTGATACCCCGACCTCAAGTCAATCTTTGAAAAGTATCTTGCCCCTTGGAGTTGATAAAACAAGACGTCAATCTGAGCGAGAGGATACTTGTTCTTGATTGTGACTTTATTGAGTTGGCGGTAATCTATGCATTCTTAAAGACCTATACTTTTCTTCACAATCAAAACTGAAGCACCATATGGAGAAATACTAAGTCTTATGAAGACTTTGTCTAGTAAATCTTTGAATTGTGCCTTCAACTAATTCAATTCGGCCGGAGCCATCCAATAAGAAGGAATTTGAATAGGATTCATTTCCGGTAGAAAATCAATACCCAAATCAATTTCCCACCTGGGAGGAATGCCGGGAAGATCATTAGGAAAGACCTCTGGAAATTCACTCTTTACGGGGACCGACTCAATGGGAGTAATTGTACATTCAAGATATTGGACTATTTAAATGTGGTATAGACAACCTTTTGAGTTCATTTTGCCTCATTTTAGACAAGAGATTATACGACCTCTAGGAATAGAATTCCCCCCCCCCCCCCCCTTCAACTCTACAACGGGTTCATTTGGAAATTTAAAGTTCACCACCCTTGTCCTACAATCAGAAGAAGCAAAGCAGCCATGCAACCAATCCATACCCAATATCATATCAAAATCAAACATATAGAGTTCTACTAATTCAACATAAGAAACTCTATTGGGAAACATTATAGGACAATTTCTATACACCCTTTTTGCAACAACTAACTCACCCACTAGAGAAGACATTATAAAAGTATCATGCAAAATATCGGGCAAAATGTGAAACTTTTTATATACTAAGTGGTAACAAATGATAAAGTAGCACCGGGATAAAGTAAGGCATAACCACAAATAGAGAAGACTTTAAACATACCATCACCATGTCGGGAGAAGTCTCTTGCTCAACTCTAGAGCGGAGAGTATAGAATCGGTTCTTATTTGAAGCCTCATTTGAACAACTTGCTTGAGATTGAGAACCCTTTTCTTTACCCTTTATATTATGTCAATCCCTATCCTTGTTCCTACCCTTTCCACAACAAAAAAATTACCCATTCCAATGAAGCACTCACAAAAATGACATTTTCCGCACTTGGCACATGTAGGCTTCTCAAGTGGTGTGTTTCCACCCGTTCTCTTTTGAGATCTCGATTTTGTTACTTTATCATCGCGATCCATAGGGAACATCGATGGAACTTGGTTAGAAACCCATTTTATAAATCTAGGGTTGTCGTGTATGTTAAGACTATTCTTTGAAGAACCTCCGTCAAAAGATATTGCCCTATTAGCATCTCTACTCTTCCTTTTAACCCTTTTCTCTTACACATGATTGGCATGCACCATAAGACGAGAAATTTTCATGTTTTCATGTAACACAACCGAATGACACTCTTCTTGCAAATCATCCAAGACCCCCGTCACAAAGCAGCTCATTTTATCTCTAGGATTGGAAACCACAGCAGGAGCATATTTCACCAATAATTTAATTTGAAAGAGTATTCATTAACACTCATACCTCCTTGGCAAAGGTTGATGAACTCCACCACCTTAGCTTTCATCATCTCCCTAGGAAATAACTAATTAAGAAAAGCCTTCTTGAAAACCTCCCAAGTCATCGGACCTCTCCTCAAAGGCCTATTATCTCTCCATTGCACATACCATACTTGATCTACGTCCTTTAGTTCATAGGTGGTAAACTCGGGATTGTCACTCATGGAAAACCCCATAGCAAAAAATAACTAATAGACTTCATTGATGAACTCCTGGAAGTCTTCTTAAACCTTAGACCCATAGAAAGTAGGAGGGTTCATACGAGTGAAGTACCTTAGACAGAAAGCCATAGTAGTAACATTTTCATGGGGATGGGGTACTACCTCTCGGTTAGCTTAGGCCGTCATATCTTGAGCTTGAGCCAACTGAATAAGGGCAACTCTTATATCTCAATCCTACAAGGGTGGAGGATTGACCGGAGCTTGTTCCATATTAGCATCTTCTTCAATAAGAGGAACATAATCACAACAGGGAGAATCTCTCGCAGTTGGAATCTCCTCTTAAAACCTTCGTGTCGCATTCCTTCGAGTGTTTATTTTTCCTATAATAACAAGAATAGGACTAGATGAAAAACCACACCATAAGAATACTCTAATGGCACGATATAAGATTTCCAATAAAAATGAGAGCTTTTGAGGCATCATGTAGGTTCCCATCCATAATAGTGTCGCGCTGCACAATAATGAAAAGAAATTTGCATAGACGTGTTTGAGAGAAAGATGGACTCTAAGTTAATCCAATCTCATGCTCTAATACTATTTTTGTCACATCCGAATTTATCCCCTAGACGTTATCGGCGTCGGTGCCCACTTTTTGAGGACTAAGACTAGCCTCTTAGTCCTATATCATTACATTCCTAGGTCAAAGTACAGAAAAATTAAAATTTCTTTACATCTACTTTAAGGTTTACGTACACCTCTACATACACATAATATATTCATATCTAGTATATGTAGACCGTTCATATAGGAAGACTACATAGACTTCTAATTTTACTGTACACATATATATAGAAGATAGAACATAGTCATTAAAGATGGTATAATCTCATTCCATCTAAACAATCATAGTAATTTGGGCATATCCCTACATCAAAACAATGAAGCCACATATAGGTTTATATAAATCGTACTCAAACTAAAATAGTGTAACACCGTGAAAATATAGACATGTCTTAGAGCCTAAGTAGGTTTTATAAGGTATAAGTATTGTTTTTAAGATAATTCTATTGAATATAGGTCATTTTGAGAGTTTAAAAACAAAACGTCCAAGAACATACATGACTTCCGCAAAGTTGGTCCAAAGAGTTATTAGCATGCCTTATCCTATTTGACTAACTTTTAGGAGTCGGAAGTGTATAAAAATTGGAAAAAGGTAGATAATAGGTGTTTAAGATGTTTCATGGTTGAAACATTTGGGTACGACTACTGAAGGACAAACCAAGGGCCCTTTAGGAGGACCCTTGTAGTTTGATGCAACACAACCTGGCATTGTGCATTTATGGGACAGAAGAAGGACCATATGTGGACCGATGGTGCGTCGTCGTCCCACATACAGGCTGGTGGAGAAGGTCCCTTCACCCGCACAACCTCTGAACTAATCAACGGAATGTATAGGTGTAGGCTACAGTCGGTGAGTGGATCGACGGGGTATCTATGCCAATGTTGTCCATCAATTAGTCAATACATGGAAGCCCCTCTCCTGTAAAGTCTCTTAACTCATCGTCGGTGTTCAAGACGAGAGGGGTGAGGGACCATCGACTCACAAACGACTGCCGATCGAGGTCTTATCTGGCATGGTCGAGTTTTTTCCCTAATTTAAGTTGGTCTCATTTAATTAGTTAGGGGGTCATGCGGTGTTTAAGGAATTCAAATTAAGTTAATTTAAGACCCAATATAAATACTCCCAAACCCTCATTAATCTAAAACTCACAAATAAACTCTCTCCCTTCTGTCTTCTTTCTCTCTCTACTTGAACTCACTATTGAATACTAGCAAGCATAAGACTTTGGGGGTTGGAAAGGGAAAAATTCTCCATAAAATTGTTTCCAAACTTTAAGGTATGGGATCTAATTAACCTTTGAGATTCTTTCCTCACAGGGTTATATTGATTGGATTAACATTTATTTCAACTTCTTTGTGGTAATTTTTGATGGTTTAGTCAAAATGGAAGAATATGATCCTCCATCCCTAACCTTAGATTGTGATCTTGACTTATAAGGTATTATAATCATTCAATTGATTTGGTTGTCGATTATATTACTATCCTATGGTGTTATTATGACTGAATTAAGATGACTTATAGTCTTATTATGCTAGTTCTTGAGATGTCATTTGGGTTATGAATTTTATTTTGAAATTAGCCTATGTATCTTGTCTGAAGTTATGATCTATTGTTGAATTGTGTCTAAAGATGCACTTGGCCTTGTTATTATAGTGGTTATCATTGTGTGATGATGTTACTCCACAAATTGTGTTTAGTTATGGATTTATGGTAAGACCTTGATGATAGACTATGAGAAAGACTTTGTAAGTCGTAGAATCTCTATCTTTACTTCCAATTGTGATTAATAGTTGTTAAGTCGTGATATTACGTTATAGTATGCCTTATACTAGGATTAGAGGGTGGTATGATGTTGAATTAAAATTTATTGACTATTTTGTGAGGTTGATTAAGGTGTATGTTATATAAGGATGGTTAAAACTACCAGTGTGTCTGATATGCTATGAAATGTTAATGTGTTAGAATTGAGATGAAAGGACTTTTACTCATGGAATTCTTATTAAGCTATGGATGATGATGATTATACAAGGGGTATATCCTATGACCTAAATTAAGTTATGATTGATAATTAAAGTATTAAGACATTTCAAAAAGGGACTCTAACTTAGAACCGAGTGAACTAGATTTAGGAGTGTCTCTTCCCACATAGGGAAGGTAGGAACACTAGATTACTATAGAGATTGAAGACTATAATGCATGGAGAATAGAGAGGGTGCCAATTAAATCTCCTAGTTCTTGAACTATGTAGCCTCCATAGTAATACTTGCTAGTGGATCCACGTAGTTGCTATTTTTCATGTTTTGGTACTACCTTTTCATGTAGTCCGCCTTCTTTCGGTGTAGGGTTTTATAACACTGAATTCCACACTAGGTCATGTGGTCTATGTTTGTTAGAGCAATATGTTCCCAAAAGGTAAAAAGAATTAAATTACTTGCAATTTAACATGGTTAACCTAATATGTCTAGCTTAGTCTAAGAAGGGTTATGGGACTCTACCTAAACATTGCACTAGTTAGCCTTGAGGGGAGTCTTCGAAAGAGGTTCTTGTATATGTCGATGTTATGATAATATATGATGACCATGGAACATTGTTGATACTAAATGTTTATTAGTTCATTTATGAGTATGCCTTGGGTTATAATGTTAATGTATGATGAAATGTAACCCTAAAGGTTATGTTATGCAAAGTTAGACATTGGTCATATTTTTTTTGTTGAGGATACTTGATGGAGGAAGGTTATGGGGCTTTGCTTGGTCATTGCACTTGTTGAATTGATAAGGACTCAAGAGAAGTCGTCTTTCTTATTATGATTAACTTTTATTCATTCTTGTGATGTCAAAACCTTGATAATAGGGTTGTAGTAAATTATGGTTTTCAAGCATGTTGGGATATGAATTACTTGATGGGTTAGTAAGTAGGTTTGGTTGATTGATATGGCCTGTTTGGCTTTGCATTAGGTTCGTAAAGAGGTAATATGGTATGTTTAGCTAAAAAAACATTTTTAGCATTTTTTTTCTTGTATATGTACATAAGGTCTCATACTCAGTACATGTGGAGTATACTAACCCCATTTTCTTCCTTTTTCCAAACATTTTAGGTTCCGGTCATTGAAGAGTTTGGAACGAGACATTGTTGAAGGCTTGGATTCATCCTTTCATCCAAGTAGGGTAAGTCCTCAACTTCTGAGGGCAATTCCATCCTCTAGCTTACGGATTTTGTTATTTGCTTAATGACTTTCATATTTCATTCCTTCTTAATTGAGTATTGTACTTTCCTATGACCTATATGTGGTATTCTTGGATTGGTCTAAGGGTTATGGCCATATTGGGATAATTGATTAGATTGTATGAGATGAGACAATTGTTGAGATTAATTATATATTTTTTTTATATGTTTGTGCAATAAATGTTGAAGGATATGTATCCTTCTTATAATAAGGGTCTATGTATACTCGATACAACTATATATTATGCGTATGTAGTGGTCTATATAAACGTCAAAATAGTTGTAATAAAAGTTTTAATTTTTTCCACATTTCTCAACATATGAATGTAATGAAACGACACTAAGAGACTAGTCTTAGTCCTCAAAAAGGACGACGACACCGATTACGTCAAGGGGGTAAACTAGATATGACAAACATTATATCAGAGCATGAGGTTGAATATTTTTGAGTTATGTCTCTCTCTTTCTATCACGTCTATGTATGTTTGTATTCATAATTGTGAAGCGCACCACATTTATGAGTGGGAACCTATATGATGGTTAGGAATCGCAATATTTCATGGAAATCTTATATTGTGCCGATAGAGTATACTTATGGTTTTATTTTTCATCTAATCGCATTTTTGTTCTCAAAGGAAGCATGAACACTCAAAGCAATGCGGATCAAAGACTTGAAGAGGAAATTGCAAATTCAGGAGATTTTCCCATGGTGAGCAAGTTCCTGTACTTGAAAAAGAGGCTAATGTTGAGAAAGAATCGGTTAATCCTCCACCTTTGACGGATGAGAATATAAGAATTTCTCTTCTTCAAATGTACTAAGCTATCACTACTCAAACACAAGCGGTCACGAGTAAAGCAGAATCTATGATGGCTCAAGCAAAGTGGGAGGTTGTGCCCCGTCCTCATCAACAAGCCACTACTATTGCTTCCCATCTAAGGCACTTCACTCGAATGAAACCTCTTACTTTCTACGGGTCTAATGTTTATGAAGTCCCCGTAAGGTTGATGAAGACCCCCAAGAATTTATCGATGAGGTCTCTAAAATATTTTTAGCTATTGGGTTGTCCTAAAGTGAGAAGGCCGAGTTAGCCACGTATGAACTCAAGGACGTGGCACAAGCTTGGTATGTGTAATTGAGGGATAATAGGCCATTGAGGGGTGGTCCAATGACTTGGGATATTGTTAAGGTGGCTTTTCTAGATCGTTTCTTTCCTAGGGAGATGAGGGAGGAAAAAGTGGTGGAGTTCAAAAATCTTCACGAAGGAGGAAGTAGTGTCCATGAGTTATCTGTTGAATTCATTAAGTTCTCCAAATACGCTCCTTTTTTTGTCTCCGATACTAGAGACCAAATGAGTTGTTTTTTAACGGGGGTGTTGGAGGAATTACAAGTGAAGTATCATTCGTCCATGTTACATGACAACATGTACATTTCTCATCTTATGGTTCATAAAAAAAGAATTGAAGAGGCAACGGATAAGAGAAGGATTAAAGATGCTAAGAGATAAAGATCATATGACGGAGGTCTTCAAAGAATAGGTTTACAATACAAGACAAGCCAAAATTTAAGAAGCGTGTTTCTAATCAAGTCCCTACCAGGTTTCCAAAATCTATTGGTTATAGGGTGTCTAAACCTAAATTTAAGAAGTGAAAAGTTACTAATTCACCAAATAAGAAGCAACTTGTAGAAAGTGTTGTAAAAAGCACTATGGTGATTGCCTTAAGGGGACGAATAATTGCTTTAGATATGGGAAGAGTTTTCACAAGATGAGAGATTGTCAAATTTTGAAGAGTTAAGACAAGGGCAGTGGTCATACTCAAGCAAGTGGTTCTAGTGATTCTCCAAAGAAGAACCGCTTCTATGCTCTCCGTTCTAAAGGTGATATAGAGACTTGTCCCGAAGTAGAACTCCATATGCTAGATTTTGATGTTATGTTGGGTATGGATTTGTTGCATGCATGTTTTGCCTCCATTGATTGTAGGATCAGGGTGGTGAGGTTTAAGTTTTCAGATGAACCCATTGTTGAGTGGAAGGGGAGAAATTCTATTCCTAGAGGTCGTCTTATTTCTTGTCTAAAAGCATGCAAAAACATCTCAAAAGGTTGTCGATATCATATAGTAAGACTCCAAGATCTAGACTCCAAAGTTCATCCCATTGATTTGGTCCCCCTAGGGAGTGAATTTCCGGAGGTCTTTCCTAAGGACCTTTCTGGTATTTCTCCCGAATGGGAAATTGACTTTGGCATTGATTTAATAATACATACAAATCCCATATAAAATCCTTCTTATCGGATGGCACTGGCCGAGTTGAAGGAGTTGACGGCTCAACTCAAGGACTTACTAGATAAGTGTTTTATAAGTCCTAGTATTTCTCCATGGGGTTCTTCAATTTTGTTTGTGAAGAATAAAGATGGGTCCTTTAGAACGTGTATTGATTACCGCCAACTCAACAAGGTCACCTTAAAGAATGAGTAACTCTCCTTCGGATTGATGACTTGTTTGATCAACTCCAAGGGGTCAGTTACTTTTCAAAGATAGAATTGAAGTCAAGGTATCACCAACTTAGGGTGAGAGGTAAGGATATACCAAAGATGGCTTTTCAGACTAGGTATGAGCACTATGATTTCTTGGTCATGTCTTGTGGTCTCACTAATGCTCTATCAGTTTTTATTGACCTAATTAATAGAATGTTTTGAAATTCCCTAGATTCATTTGTAATTGTTTTCATTGACGATATCTTGGTATATTTGTAGTATGGGGATGATCATATAAGTCATTTGAAGGTCGTATTGCAAACCCTTAAGGAACATCAATTGTATTCCAAATAGAGCAAGTGTAAATTTTGGTTTAGGTCGGTCAATTTTCTTAGGCACATCATCTCTAGTGAGGTAGTTGAGGTAGACCCTAAGAAAATGCAAGCAGTGAAAAACATGCCTACACCATTGACTCAATCTTACATTAGGAGTTTCTTAAGTTTAGCGGGTTCCTATCGGAGGTTCGTGTATGGTTTTACGTCCATTGCGTCTACTTTGACTACTTTGACCCAAAAGAGTAAGAGGTTTGAGTGGTCGGAGGCATGTGAGGGAATTTTCTAAATATTGAAAGATAGGCTTACTTTCGCTCCCGTGTTGACCTTAGTGGAGGGAACAAAGGGTTTTGTAGTGTATTGTGATGCATTATATCTAAATTTAGAAACCCAAAATAAAGGAAAAAAATCAATTTCAATCTAAACATAACTACACATAACCATATAAAGACCTCATAAAAAGGCTTCTTATCCCACACTTGGCAATAAGCTACGCATGTATTTCTAACATCAATTCCTTATCATATGGGAACATCAAAATTAACAAGAAAATCATAATCATGGAAATTATGGAAATCTTCATAAATAAATAAAGAAACACATAACGGAAAGGAACATAAGGAGATCAAACTTGATCACCCTTGTATTTGAGAGCATTGAACCTATTCTTGATTTTTGGAACACTTTCCACATTACTAGAAGCAAATTCTTTGCTTCCTTTTCTTGTAACCATAGCCTTAGGAAAGTCATACTAGGCACCATTCATAATCTCACATGATCCAAGTAACCGGGACTAAACTTCTCATAGTAATGGATATTGTCTTTGAATCGATGAGGTCTCACCAATACTTAATATTCAACCCTTAGAAACCTATCCATAATCCATGGAAAGTCAAGACTTCCAATTCCCTATACTTTAGTCAAAAAGGGAATAGAAAGGGTTAGCACATTAGATGCACTAAGTATGGAAACCATGCAAAACCCATGAAAAAGAGACATTTAGTAAATGATATTTTTCTTGAATTTTAATTAAAATATTATACTATAATCATAAGAACAACATTTAACAACTTAGAACCACATATGAAATCATTTAAGCAATTATGCACATTTTTAGGAAAATATTACAATGAGCTACTTCACTATACTATGAACTTCACTGTGACAGTAATGTTTCTCAAATTTGCTTCAAACATTTTTTGGCATATAGTACACTTGCTAAGGCTATCCTAAGACTAATTTAAGGAACACAAAGAGATACCGTCTATAAAACTTTTCTAGGAACACCTAAATGAATCTTAAGATCACCTATAATAAGGTTGATACACCTTAATAACATCAAGACATAAGTAGGAGATCCTCCTACCGATGGTGGTTCTAAGGTTCACTTGAGTGAGTTGTGAAGCGACTACCCTTATTATCCCTTACACAAAAACATAAGAGATCCTATTGACTACCTAAGATAGAATCATTCTCGCTCAATACATTAGCATACATATAATATGACATTCTCCCCTACGAAGGTTATCAAAAGACCAACTTAAATAAATCAAGAACATAATGTTCATGATTGACCTCTTCAATATTACCTAAGTAATCCTTAAGAATATCTATGTTTTGATCATGTCCACAAAATCAACCCTCTTCCCTCACTAGAGTCATTCTAAAGACTTATCTAGGTAAGATAAGAAGTGACCATTCCTATGCCCCCTTCACACCTTAACTATACAACCCTTAACAACTCTAGATAAGTAATTAGTCATTAAACATATTTTTTTTAGTTTAAGTCATTACATTCATTAGTTCATTATTGACTTATTAATCACATGAATAGATCCAAGTAATGTTCTTGGAAAAGACCTACGGATTCCAACTAACACCATCAAAGCCTATTGTAGAATATCTACATACCGTGCCATACCACCACCTAAACTTCATATCACTTCTCTAAACTTCATGGTAGCAAAGCATGCAATCTGGAGTTGTGTCCTACTCCGATGAGTGTGTTCTACTTGACAATGGTAGAACTGGGACACATCTCATGTGGAAATATGGTTAAGGAATAAGAAGTGTGTGGTTTTTATTCTAGGCTCATACTTTAACTAGAACCACTTCCCTTACCGTACTCAATGGGTGCTAGCCTTTGTTCTCATAGATTAATTTACATTAAAGTTTCATATAAAGGGTTTTCATATAAAGTTCATAAACCAATCACATTTACCCTACAAAAGAGGTCCTCTAGGGATACCTTTCGTTGGCAACAAGAAGCTCATGATGACTTTCCTAAGGTTTCCAGACAATCAACCTTAAGTCTATCATTCCGTAACTCTAATGATTCCATTATGACTTTTCACTTTAACATTCATAACCTTACCACTAGGTTCAAGGTTTCACAATAAGACCCTCTTAACATTATTCAAGGTCACATGTCATTCATACATACAAGACTAAGACGCTTTAGAATCCTAAGTCAAGACCTCTCATATTCATATTCATACATTCATCAAGTAAGGAACACAAGTCAACTAACACAGGACACAACATACTTCACCTAAACACATATTACATGTTATTCTTTAAGCACATAGAAATAACCATTATCATCTTTAAGTCATTCTATACACTACCATATCATCATTAATATAACAATCATAGACTCACATAGTCAAGTAGGAATAACCATGCATCAACCCTTATGCACACATATAAGCACATAGCCATAGTCCACATGATTTCGTAACACACATAGAAAGAACACATATTTCACATTTCTTCACATGTAGATAGATATGCTCATATTTCACGTATATCAACAACATAAATCATCATAATACTTACAGTAGTTCCAACAAGGCCATGATCTTCGTATTGCATAAAGTAACGCCAACAAGGCCACATCAATTCACATAGCACCACACCATAACTGGACCATACCAATCAACAATATAATACAAAATCTGATATTAAGACAGTTTGGTAGCATACTACCCATTCAATCTCACCTGTTCAATCCAAAGATAAATCATCCAATTCAATATAAATAGGTCGTTACCCATGAACATGAACATCAATTCAATACACAAACAATAATTATCAAAGAATCTATGTCAATTCAATATACATTTATCAATCTAAGAAAACCTAGATAACAATTCAATTCAATTATTACATCTATCAATTGCCCATTGAAAACTACACTAGACTTCACAAGCATTAAGTCAATATCAATTCAATAATCTTCATAGTAAATAGACCTAAGATTATACAATACTGAATTGATTAAATTGAATCAGTCTATAAAGCAATAAGTCATAATATATATGAATCAAAAGACCATAACAATATACACTTAAATTCATCAATATCAAAACATGATCACATAGCCCATATTTTAGTCAAGGTGAGAGTTTTGTGAAGGTCAAGGGTTCTTGGATAGTTTCATTGGAAAACATCAATTATACATAAATAATATAATAACTTAATGTTTGAAAACCTTTCATGCAAAAACCCAACACATAGAGTTCTAATTGGACTTCTTCATCCTTTTGAAATCCTTAAAAATCAACACTGAAATTGGCTCTAAGGTGATAGAGCCTTACATAAAGAAATCCCGTACCATATTATAAGAATACAATGAAAATGTAAGAAGAAACTACATTTTAGATCCATCTTCAAGCTCCATCTTCAACTTGAGCTCCCAGGGAGGTTTTTGAAGAAACTTTGGGAGGAAATGAATTTTTATTCAGGTGCTAGGGTTTAAATGAGAGTTTTATGACTTATATACTCTTAAAATACCCTTGAATACCGAAAATAACCGTCCTCATATTTTATCATGCTTTGGGTGAATTTCCCAATACCCTCAAGTCTTAACCAAAGATGCCAGTTTTCAGCACCATCGACACCCAGCATCGACGGTCCGTGGTCTCATCCACGCCCTATCGATGTGGTCTCGTTGGTTTGAATAGAAACTCCTCAACGTGAAGGACACATGGATTCGTTGATGCCAACCATCGACGGGCCGTCTCCTAGTCGACTAGCCATCGTTTTGGTCCGTCTATTGCCATTGCCTGATAGTGTTGAGCTCCAAGTTGGGGTCCTCCTTCTAGGGCCCCTTGTGGGTCCTACATGGAGTCATACCCGGATGTTACCAACCCAACTATGTTTGTATATAAATTTAGGACCTACAATATCTATTTCATCCCAAACGAACACATAAAACTCGACGAAATATGAATAGACACACAAGGTCTTTTCAAGGCAAATCTTTTTAACGTCATGGACGTTCTAGGATGTTTGATCTCCAAATGTGACGAAACATGAAACACTGCCTATAAACACCATAATAACTCATAAAATTGCCTCATTAACTCATTAGACGCACAACTAGGAACATAACCACATTTTAGGCACATAAGTGAACGTCTTGGTCGTTCCTTGACGTTTGACTTTTTCAAAGAACCTATTTCTTAGACAATAACTCTATACAACATTATAAACCAATTTCGGACAATATAAAATCATAACCACGATAGGATCTAGCTTCACCTAGGTCAGAGGGGTGTTAGATTCTCCCCCATATTCCTCCTCTAATGACATTTGCCACTTTTTGAACACTATCAAGTGTAGAGATTCAATTAGAAACTAATGACAATACCATATAACATGTCATATAATAAAAACATCTAAGATAACATCAATTACACATACCCTAGAGAACCAAAAGACAATAACAAACTAGAAAACATACTATAAGTCATCATGCTACAAAACTCATATGCTTCATTTCAAATAGAAAAAACTCATTTCATATTCAATATCATTCTCATATACAATCATTTCTAACCATAAAATAACAATTTTCCACATAAGAATGAATAATTAAATTTTTGCAAGACTTTACACTGAATAAAAAACCCTTGCAACTTTACAGTGAGCATGCTTCACAATGTAACGATGCAACACTTAAGAAATTTCTTATAAATGCTCAACAATCAATATCATATAATACTTTAGACATTCTCACTATTCATCTTCATGAAACAATTACCAACCTACACTAGAATCTTATGAACCATGAGGAAGATACAACGCATGAAAACTCATTTTCTCATTCAGCAAAACTTCAACCAAAACATGCATATCATAATGAAAATATTTGGAACTCACTTGTCACAAAAGACTTTTACACAATAAAGTTACTACGAACTCTTTGTTTTAGGCTTGAATAAACACATAAAGAAAGGTTAGGGGTACCTAACTCCCAACAACCATACTCACCATACTCCTCCACTTAAGAGAAACCCATTCTAAGGTCAACATAACATTTACTACAAGGAAATCCCTCAAGGCACCTTTAACCTTACTAATACTTTTTCACCGAACTCTATCTCATAAAAACTAACGACTCTTAAAGGTCTCATCATCTAACCACTACTTCCCCCTTTCTAGGAGTACTCACCTTTACTCTTTCAGTTCTCATCACCTTCCATGCTATGGTTGGGTCTTAAAGAACTTCAAATTATCTCAACAACCACTCCTTCACCTTTCTAACAATATACATTACCATTTTTTTCAACTTAACTACCCTTCAAAAGGTAACTAAGCGAATCTAAGGTCCAAAATACCATTTATCACACCTCATCTAATAAGTCACGTCTCATATTTTCTCTCCCTCAACCCAATCTTCATAATGTCACCTTCACTGGACCAACACATAAGGGAAACAAGGGAAATCACCAAAAACAAAGCTCTTAGGGATGATTAGATTAATCAAGAAAAGAAACTTTTCCTAGCACCCAATATCCACCTATTTATAATGCTCTTATACAAATTTTGTAATGACCACCCTAGAAGTAAGAGCGTCCTTGTGTCGCAACACAGCAAATGAGACTTCAAGAAGTCTCATCTAACAACTCTTTCCATAAACATTATACAAGTGGAAGACTTTCATTTAAAACATTAAACCTTCACAACATATCTTTGAAACTTCTAGACTTTGGAGTATACAACACTTGGGACTAAACACATACAAGACATAAGATAAAGACTAAGACATAAAGAAACATGCGGATATTGTCCTCGAATCGTTAAGGACTCATAGGCACACCAAGACTTCCAATTCCCTACACTTTAGTCTAAAAGGTAAAATAAGGGGTTAGCACATTAGATGCACTAAGTATGAAAGCCATGTAAAAACCCTGAAAAAGGAACATTTAGTAAATAACATGCTTTTCACGAATTTTTATTAAAACATCATACTATAATCATAAGAACAACATTTAACAACTTAGAAACAAAAAATAAATAATTTAAGAAATTATGCACATTTTATGGATAATATAACAGTAAGCCACTTTACTACATAGTATATAATCCCCTCACTAAGGGATATTCTAAGACTCACTTAAGTAACACTAAAGAGACCACCCACACACCGTCTCTAGGCACACCTAAATGATCCTTAAGACCACCTATAATTAGGTACATACACTTACAACACATCAAGCACATGAACATGATATCCTCCTACCTAATATGATTCTAAGGTTCACATGATTGAGTTGTGAAGCGACCGCGAATGCAATCCGTTACACACAAATCTAAGAGATCTTATAGATTATCTAAGATAGAATCATTCTCAATCAGTACATTATCATTACAAATAATATGACATTTTCCCCTACAAAGTTTATCAAAAGACTTACTTAAGTAAATCAAGAAGATACTATCCATGATTTAACTCTTCAAGATTACCTATGTAATCCTTAAGAATACCTAAGTTTGGATCATGTACACAAAATCAACCCTCTTCCCTAACTGGAGTCATTCTTAAGACTTATCCAAGTAAGATAAAAAGTGACCATTCCTTTTCCCCTTCACACATTACCAAGATAACCCTTAACTATATAGATAAGTACTTATTCATTTAATATACTTTCATAACCTAAGTCATTACATTCATTAGTTCAGTAGAGACTTATTCATCAATTAAAAACATTTAAGTAATCGTCTTGGACAAGACCTAGGGACTCCAACTAACACCATAAAATCCTATTGTGCAATGTCTAGAAAACAACCACCTAAACTTAATAGAACTTCTCTAATGCTAGTAGGTGTCCCACGTGTTAAGAATAGGCACTAACCGACATAGACCATGGTAGCGAAGAATGAATCCATAGTTCTTTCCTACTACGATGAGGGTGTTCTACTTTCCAATTGTAGAACATGGACACATACCATGTAGGCTCATGGATAAAGAATATGAAGGGCTTGCTTTGTGTTCTAGTCTCATATGTTAAGTAGAACTACATCCCTTATCATACTCACTCGCTGCTAGCCTTTGTTCTCATAGAGTAATTTACATTAAAGGTTCATATAAAGGTGTTCCATATCAAGTTCATAACCCAGTCACATATACCCTACCAAAGATGTCCTCTAGGGCTACGTTCCAAGTGAGACAATAAGCTCATCATTGCTTTCCTAAAGTTTGAAAGCCTTTCAAGCCAATCAACCTTAAGTCTATCATACCTTTACTTGAAGAATAACCACTACGATATTCGAGTTCAAACGTTCATAACCACACCACTAGGTTCAAGGTTTCTCATAAAGACCCTCTTAACATCATTTAATGTCAAACTACACCATTTTAGACCTACGACCACCCTTATAAAGTTTAGTCTATACTAGCAAAAAGTGTTGCCTTTGATAAAAGGCCACACTTTTCCACTTTAAGCAACACTTTTTACGGTGTAGCATAAAGAAGTGTAACCATAAACTTTAGGCCACACATTTGAAGTGTTGTCTTATAAGCTACGCTTAAAAAGTGTGGCCTATAATGTAAAAAGGCCACGCTTTGCATTACCTCTTATAGGAACGTTTTTATCTTCTACAACTACACTTTTAAGCGTAATCTTTGCTTCCTTATTGGCTAATCTCGTGAAGCGTAGCATTTTATAGGTTATCTATAGCAACACTTAGAAAATTTGTCTTTGCCTATATATATATATATATGTATATATATATATATATGTATACATGAAAATTTTCAACAAATAAGGTACATAGTTGACGTCCCTATGACAACACTTTTTGAATTAATAAAGTGTTATTTTGGCTATAAGAATATTCGGATTCAAAAATTATTTAATTGAAAAATTAAAATATTGGTTACAATAAATAAACATTAAATTAGCTAATAAACAATTCAAATTTATAGATTTGCAATAAACAGAAAAAAAATTTTGTCATAGAGCAATTTAACTACTTCATATTTATTCCACAAAACAAAATGTATTCAAACTTCTGTAATAGTTTAAGAACTCTTGATCATCTTGCCTCAATCAATTGAAATGATTTTTGGCCACCATTCAAATTTGATTGCCAACACTTTCCTACACATTCAAAAAAAAAACAGTCAGAAACAAAGCATGTTTAACAAATCAAACATTAGAAAGAAACCATGTTCATTTTTTTATCTTCTCTATCCTCATTATGAAAATCACTTCTTGCAGACTATGTGAAACAGAGCTAAGGTGCTTACAAAGTGCTAATTAAAACTAAGGTTGTAACAAATCTAAGGTTCTAACAAAACAAAGTTATAATGTTAATCAAAAACTGAGGTTCTAACAAATTCTAGAAAACATTCAACATTAGAAGATTGGGGAAATATGTAAGAAAGCAAGCAAATCAAATTTGAAGTTATAATAATGTTTAGTCCAGCCAAAAAACATGAATAACACATAGTGAAGTAGGATATGACAAGTAGCAACTAAGGTACCACTTGCATGTAGCTTCGATGGATTTATTTTTACTAATACAACAACAGCCTCTATAGTTGCGATCAGGATCTCAGGATCTGTTGAAGCCAACAAAAGCATGAATTAATGCCTGGTTAAATGTAATTAAATTCAGACATCATCAGTACATGCGAATACTTGTTAGAGATATTCATTAAAAAAATTAGCGAAAAGCTCTAGTATCTTCAGCTTATCTCCACCAAAAAAAGTGACGGTATTTCAAAACAATATTTAGCAGTTAGGCTATG
Source organism: Solanum lycopersicum (assembly GCF_036512215.1). Lineage (NCBI taxonomy): Eukaryota > Viridiplantae > Streptophyta > Magnoliopsida > Solanales > Solanaceae > Solanum > Solanum lycopersicum. Next base: position 23,464,934 of record NC_090804.1, on the reverse strand, counting down.
TAACTTGTTTGTGGTTCACAATGACTGTATGATAATCAATCTTATGTCCAGTCAACAATGAGCTTGGAGGTCTAAAAAGGATGTGAAGATTTATAATTAGAAAAAGAGTTATACAAAGAGATGATTATCTTTTAAATTAGATTTCTTTTATCATCAAACTTACTAAAAGTTGATAAGAAATTAATCACAATAAGAGACGATGTTCAACAAAATATGAAAAAAAATTTATCACTCATGAGATTCGTCAATGGAGGAAATGAAAACTTGTCCCTCTAATGGTCCCACTAAGCTTTCAAGACGTCATAAATGACTTCTATTAGTGGTGTTGCCATAGCTGCATTCTGAAAAATAAAATATAATCAACGAGTCAGCGTTATTTGGAAGATTCAACAAAATTAAGATGCAAAATCAACAATATCTCTCAACTCCACCACATTATATTATCTTTTCACTACTAAAACTCAAAATTCATCTCTAAAATTATGAAGACAAAGAATGTTCTTGATTTAAAGAAGGAAAACATAAACAAGTTTTAAGTGATCATGATCTTTAGTCTAGCTTAAAAATATGACTGACCCATAGATTTATTAGTTTGCAAGGGCCATAGAAAAATTATATTCGTAAACATGTTGCAAACACAGAGTCGACAAATAATTAAAGTCATAAACTAGATCAAGTTATACTCTAATTTTCACATTTTCTCTAATTACAGAATAAAAATAGTACTTGTAGTAATCTATAGCGAGAGTTTACCGAAACCAATGTGTGGTGGAAGGGGAATTAAAAGGAATTAAGAGTTACAGAGAGATGTATTTGAAAGGGATGATTTCATTATGAGGGAAAACCTCCATTTATACACAAAAACTTTACACCTTTAGCCAAAATGACCGACACTTACTTTACACTTGGCCTTTTTACATTTGGCCGACACAAAAAACAAAAAACTTACTGTTACTAATGGCCTATTTTTTTATTATTGACCGACATACTTTTACAATACTTTTTTACATATGGCTGATATTCAGTCGACACAAAACGATAAACACTAAAAACAAAATACTCTACTTTATACACAGATATACTTTTTTTTTATCTTGTATAAATCTTCTTTGATATAGCTTGCTTTATTTCTTTTGTCATTATCCCAAATCAACTGCTGGTATTACGTTATCTTCTCCGTTACACTTGGAGCATTTATGATCTGGGTATTTGTTGCTGATAAGTTTACAATATCTTACTTATAACTCCTCTGAAATAAATTCCTTCTTCAAGGCTCTTGTAGTTGGTTTCTCTTCTGGCTTTAGTAATGAAAAAATCCATCGCTGGACTTCATCCATATCTGATTTCCTTAGCTCTTTGGAGTTTGAATAAATCATTACTTGATCTCTTGCATAATAACTCCAAATAGCATTGCCATTTAAATAGTTATTGGCTAACTCTTGTATAATTGTTTCTATACCAATTATTCTGTTATTCGCATAAAAGTTTGGTATTTCAATCTTTGGTATCTCGATTTGTTTCTCTATCTCTTCCGGTATAATCATATATCTTTACAACTTGTATTGGCGACTTTATCTCCTCGTATAATATCTCAACGGGTGTTGTATAGAATTTTATATAAAATAGGTTTCCTTTAGTAATTCTCTTATATGTCACAAATGCTCTATGTAATTTCGGTATTCAAATTATTTCTTCTCCGTTATATGTATATACTGTTTATAGTAGTCCATAGCTATAACATGTTTTAACTAAATTTCGACTGGTTTTAGGTTGTGCTATAAGTTTATTATATCCCTGTAACTTATGGGTTATATAGTCTTCTTCGGGGTTTTTTGTTTGCGTAGATCTTGGGTTCAAGTTTAAATATGTCTGGATTTTGTATATGTTTTCGATGTAGGACTGCGTAATGTAGTTGTATCTCTTTTTGTCATTCTATAGACTAACTGCATATGTGGATGTTTGTGGTTCCACGGGTATATGTACTTGTGGTTTTTGGATAAATTGTTTTATGAATAGTTTGTTTAACTTTGTATTTTTTGGTTTCTCACTATCTTTTTTGCTCGTACCTGCAGCTGTATTTAAACAAACCTTGTTATGGGTTTTTTGGAGTTTCCCAACGTCTCCTTCTAGTTCTGGCTGTTTACCGTCCGCTGAACGACGTAGCTTCGCACGTTTATAGTCATGCTGCTGACTGTTAGCTTTTCCTTTCAGATCTTGTACATCTGCTTCTATCTTTTCTATTTTTTTGCATAGATTTGTCATCATAGCCAATAGGTCTTTCATTGTATCTTTCTCTTGAGAGGTATTCTGCAACAAGGTTTTTATCAGTTTTGATTACCTCAATTGTAAATGTAAAATTTAATATATTCAATACTAATCTCCTTATTTCTTTTGTTGTAACTGAATCTTCTACCTTTTTAGTTATCCACCAGTTTACCTGTGTGTTATCTGTTCTTACAATAAATTTATTATAAACAATATATGGTTCAAATGCTAATAAACATTTATATAATGCAAATAATTCTTTTCTTTTTATTTCCCATTTTGTTTGTGTTTCGTTATAAGATCCTGAATAATATCTACAATGATGTTCTATTTTTTCGTTTTTGTATTTGTTTTTCAATACTCCTCCATAACTGTGGTCACTCGAATCTGTTTCAACTATGTATGTAAATGCCTTACTTTCATTAGGAAAATATAGCTTTGGTAATTTTTTACATAATTTCTTAATGTTTTTTTATATGTTCTTTATCTTTGTTGTCAAAATAATATTCAACATCTTTTTTGAGTTTTCTATGTAGTGGTTTTAAATGTCCTGCTAGTTTTGGTATATATTCTCTTACTTGATTTACTAATCCTAGAAATAATTGTAATTTCTTATTTGTATCTATATTTTCGTCAAGCGTGATTATTTTTTGTATTATATGAGTTTGCATTTTTATTTCATTTTTATCTATTTGTATTTCTAAAAATTCTATCTGTGATTTCATAATTTCTGCTTTACTTTTACTTAAGCTTATACCTGAATGTTTAATTATTTGTATAAATTTTTCTAATAATCTTATATGATCATCTTGTGTTTTTGAATATAATAATATGTCATCTATATATATAATGCAATTTTCCAGTTGGTTAAAATAGTTATCAATAAAATGTTGGTATCTACCTGGTGCATTTTTATATCGAAATGGAAAAACATTCCATTCATAGAAACCTTGCGATACTGTGAATGCTGTTAGCTGTTTAAATTCTTCTTCTAGTTTTATGTGGTAAAATTCTGATTTACAGTCAAATTTACTAAAATAATTATATCCTTGTATTTGTCTTATTTTTAGTGTTTTGTTTGGTATTGGATAATTGTATGTTTTAGTTTTAGCATTTAGATTACGATAATCTATGATCATTCTACTTTTACCTCTTTTTTGTTCACTATATTTTATAACTATAAATGCTGGACTTGTATGTTTGCTATTGCTTTCTTGTATATAAATATTTTTTAATAGTTCATCTATATGAATTTTGAATTCCTTTAAATCATCAAAGTTATATTTTAGTGGATTTTGTGTTATTATACTATTTTCATCTATTAGTTCAACTTTTACTTTTGTCTTATGTTTTTCTCATTCTTGTAATGGATCTTCGTTATATAGTTGTTCTAGTTGTTCATTTATTATTTTAACTTTGTCTATTGTAAATATGATGATTTCTAATTGTGATAGTTGTTCCTTACTTATATTTTCCATTTGTTGGTTTATTTTTTCACTTCCTTTTATCCATTCTATAGGTTTTCGTTGTTTATTATTTACTCTTTTTGCTCCTATTTTGTTTCCGCATGGTGTAGTAATCCACCAATGTGTTTTTGTTATTATATGTGGATAAAATTTATCTAAAAATGGCATTCCTAATAACATATCTTTTGTGGTAAATTCAAAGTTATACATTTCTTCTATTGTTAATATTTTATCCCATATTTGTATTTTTATATTTTTTGCTTTATATTTAATCATACTTCCTTCATTATTAAATCATGTTACTACTATAGGTGTTTTTAATTTTTTTCATTTGTCTTCTGGTAAGCAATTATATTTACATATATTCGCTTCTGCTCCTGTATCTATCATAGGGGTATAATATCTGTTGTGATATCCTTCTACAATAATTTTTGCAAGTATAAATATTTTCATTAATCATTTTGTTCTTTTTATAATTATTTTCTTATTTTGACAGGTTATTGTTAATTGTTCATTTTCTATGCTGTACAGTTTAACTTTTTCTAACCATTTTATTCCTAATGTAATATTATGGTTTCCTTGGTATATTTTAAATGGTATTACTAAGGGTATTCCTCCTATAATTATTTCTTTTTCCGTTGTTTCTTCATTTGTGTTTACTATCTCACTAGGTAATCCAGGCATATGTGTCCTGTTTTTATAATTTCTTCTTCTAATACTAATTCTCTTGTTATGTAATTTTCTTCTTGTCCTGTATTTATTAAAATATTATATTTTCTTTGGTCTATTATTCCTGTTATGAAATAATGATATGGTGTTATTTCTTTCTTATCTAATAAGTTTTGTGGGATTTCATAGTTTCTTTTAGATGTACTCATTCTTGATGAGATAGCTCTTGTTAACGTATTTGGTACACTTGAAGTGCTTAATCTTTCTTTTACAATTTCTAAATCTTCTTCTGTATCAATTTCTTTATAACTATAGTCATTATTGTCTATTACAGTAATTATTTTTTCGAAAGGATTTTCTATTTTTATTTTATCGATTTTATTTCTTGCTGTTATTTTATGTTTTGCTGTTAATATATATAAGTTTTATCATCTTGTTGTAAATATTTTACTGCCTGGTACTAACTCTATTCAAGACATTTTCCAATATAATACTAATGATTTATCTATATTCCTATCTGTTAATGCTACTGTATGATTAACACTTATTATAAATTTAAATTTTTGGTATATTAGGTTTCCTTTTGCTGCACTAATTACGCTTTTTTCTATAGGGTGTATAATTCTATCATATGCTAAGTATATTTCAATAGGTGTATTTATTCCTTCTCTAAAACAAGCTTTTATTAATATTTTTTTTCCTCCTAAATGTACATATTTTACAGTTGTTTTAGCTTTTATATCTTGTATTTCTTTATTTATTATTCGTTTACTTAGTATAGGTATATATGCTTTTCCTCTTCCATATTTACAATCTATAATATTTTCTTTCTGACTAACTACATAATGTTCTTCCTTTTATCTTTTAAACCAATTTCTCAAAGTAGGTATTTCAAGTACTTTTTCAACACTTAAGTCTTATTCTTTTCCTTTTATTTGTTCAAAAATTGTATTATCAAATATAATTTTTTGGTCTGATAACTCTTCATTTTGAGAATCTTCTTCGGATATTATTTTTATATCGTCTTCAGACATTATATTTCTTCGTCTATTATATCATTATTTAGATTAATATATTCTTCTTCATTTTCTGTTTCTATGTTTGATACTTCGTATATACTATCATTTTCACTTAGTTCATAGTCTATATATTCTATTTGCATATATTTGTCACTATCTATAATTATTTCTTCAATTTGCTTATTTTTTGGGTCTTTTGGTAACTTACAATCTCTATCTATGTGTCCTATCTTTCCGCAATTATAACATGTACATTGGGATATTTTCCTTTTTGGTCTATATGGTCTTTTCATTTTATAATTTTTTACATAATATCTTTCTCTTGGTTTTTTGTATTTATACATAGTTTTAGTTTTTCTATAATTTTTATATTGCTTCGGTTTTTTTTTTATAATTTTTTGTTATACATCCGAACTGTGGTGCTGTTTTATTTTTACAACAGGTTAATTTTTTGTTTAGTACTTTTTCCATTTTTAATTTTTGTTTTTGGTTTTCACATAGTTGTATGAACCATTGATGTAAGAATTTTATTCTTGCTCCTAAAGTATCTACTAATCCTTCATCATTCCAATCTTTTATTACTTTTGTACTAAATGATTCTGGTAATTTTGTAAAATATTGTTTTCTTTTTTCTTTTGCTTCATCAAAATTGTATTTTTCTTTATAATAATATTCTTTAAATGCACAAGTGTATTCTTCTATATAACACATTTTACATATAGCTAATTTTGTCATAAGTTGTCTATTTATTATTTTTTCTCTGTTTTGCTCTCTTATATCTGTGGTTGTACCTCCAAATTCACTTCTTATCGCTGATTCATATTTATATAGTATATCTATATTTGTTGATGATGGAGATCCATCCATTTTCTTGTCACTACTATGTACTTCTAAACTTTCTAAGGGTAGATTTTCTATCCATAATCTTGTTGTCCCTACAAATGTTCTTTGTATATACCTTGGTGTTTCTGTTGTTTTTATTTTATTATCTATTAGTTGCTTAGATATATTTCCTATACATAGTAATATCGCTTTATTTGTATCTGTCACACAGTCTAGACAAAAAATTATTTTGTTCGTTTATTGGTTTTGGTATCCAATTCTTACTTAATCTACTATTCCATATTGTGTTAGTTCTATCTGATTGCTGATAACTTTCTGTATAATAAGATGGTGGTGTCCATCTGGGACTAATTCTAAGACTATTTCTGGGACTATTGCCTGGAGTTTTAACTCTTGACGTACTAGCTCTATTCATATCTCCTGTGTTTATTTCTAATTTTTTTTGTTTATTTACCTGTTCTAGAATTTCTGTATATGTCTCACTTATATCACTGATTTTTGATTTTTGATCATTTATTGTATCTGATTCATTTTCGTTTATTTCATTTACTTCAGGATCTTCATTTAGTTTTTGTTCCATCTCTTTTATTTCATTAGTCAATTCAAGCTCTTTATCTTTTTCCTTTTGTTTTTGTTTAGTTTCATATAATAATTTTAACCTAGCTAATTCTTTTTCTAATTCACTTATTCTTGTATTTTTTATTTCTTCTAAATGTTGTACTTCTTGTTTTGCTTGTATTTTTATTTTTTCAATTTCTTTTGATTTGTCTATTTCTTCATTTTCTTTTGTTATTCTTATCATAGCTGTTAAACTATCTTCTAATTTTGCTTTTTCGTTTTTTAACATTAAATATAGGTTATTTCCTATTTTCTTATATCTTCTTCCTAAATTTAAAAATATTATTTTTATTATCATTCCGTCTTGATTTTCATATGTCTTTTCGTCTACTGCAAATTCTTCTTTGTTCATTATAATTTATGTATTATATTATGTTGTAGCCTATATTCAAGACAATCTATTTCTAGTTCTAACATAAATATAACTTTTCTTTGTGCTAATATTGATTTATTACATACTCCTGCTAAAATATTTTCTTCTAGTCTTCTTTTTCTATGTTGTAATTCTTGTTCTTTTTCAGCTATTTTTTCTATCAATTGTTGTTTATATTTTTCTTTGTTCATACTGTTTTTTCAAATAACAAACATATTTGTATTCTGTTTTTGAAATTATATTTATTAAATGATCTTTTTTATTGTTACTTGTTTTGATAAGTTGTGATAGTTCATATTTTATATATAAAGGTTTTTATTTTTTCCATATCTTTCGTACTTTTTTTTTTATCTATTTTGGTTCTTTTTATACTGGTTTATTTACTTGTTATATTTTTCATTTATAGTTTTTTATACAAAATTTTAAAAAGTTTACTTAATTTATTTGGGTTTTTAATTATTTTTATTTTATAAAAATTACTATTTCGTTTTTGCCAAATTTCAGACATTTTTGATTTAATTATTGATCTCTCAATACATCTAAATCGCCATGTAAATCATACATGTCATAATATAATACATCTTTTATAGTTTGTATACTTAGTTCAGCCCAACCTTGAGTTGTTATTTCTATTACATCATATGTTACTAATATGTCATAAATTTCTATTTTTATATCTGTATTAAGATCTTTTAAGATATAAAATATTAATATCTTATAGTTAACATCATCGTCTAGTAGGTAAGTATTCATTTTTGTTATTTTCCACTTTCGCTAAAATTTTATTCCTTCCAACCTCTTAATGGATTATACTTATTTATTATGTAATAATAATGATTTAAACAAAAAATTAAGTTGTTGTAAAAATAAAACAGCACCACAGTTCGGATGTATAACAAAAAATTATAAAAAGAAAAAACCGAAGCAATATAAAAATTATAGAAAAACTAAAACTATGTATAAATACAAAAAACCAAGACAAAGATATTATGTAGAAAATTATAAAATGAAAAGACCATATAGACCAAAAACGAAAATATCCCAATGTACATGTTATAATTGCTGAAAGATAGGACACATAGCTAGAGATTGTAAGTAACAAAAAGACCCAAAAAAGAAGCAAATTGCATAAATAATTATAGATAGTGACAAATATATGCAAATAGAATATATAGACTATGAACTAAGTGAAAATGATCATAAGCTTGAAATATATAGTGGCTTACTTTTACCATCTTTTATACTTAATTATATGATAATTAGGGTAAAAGAAAAGAGTTTCAATAAGGAAAAATAGAAAGAACAGCAAGAAGAAGGGGAGGAAGAACGGTCAAGAGAAGAGAGAACGAAGAGGAAAGCAAAGGCATTGGGAAGTAGCTTGTTGATCACGATTCTTCGGTGGAGGTAGGTTATGGTTTATGCTATCCATAGTAAACTCTAAATAGCGATTGATATGTATTGGGTAGTATTGTAAAGTCTTCTATATGTTTAATTGTGTGCTTGCATGATGTGAATATGTAATTGTGATGAATTAGCATGATGAGGCTGTTGAATCTTAAACCTTAAAAACCTCTTTGTTAATGATAATGCCTTGGTATAAAAGAAGGCTTGATGAACTGAAAGAATGAGATTAGGGGATCGGGTGTCACGAACCGACACGTAGAATTAGGGGATCGGAGTGTCACGTTCCGAAACCAGGATAGTAGAGGATCGGGTGTCAAGTTCCGACGCCAGGATAGTAGAGGATTGGGTGTCACGTTCCGACACTAGGATAGTAGATGATCGGGTGTCACGTTCCGACACCAGGATAGTAGAGGATCCGGTGTCACGTTCCAACACCAGGATAGTAGAGGATCGGGTGTCACGAACCGACACGTAGTAGTAGGGGATCAGAGTGTCACGTTCCGACACCAGGATAGTAGGGGATCGGAGTGTCACGTTCTGACACCAGGATAGTAAGATGAATGAATATTGAGGGGATCAGAGTGTTACATTCCAACACCAGGATAGTAAAGAGAGTGAATCTTGAATTATGCTAATATACTCGGATTTAAAGAACCTATTTCCTAAATGAGTATGGTGTGGAGGCTTGAGTCCTCATAGAAGTGCTTGGGTTGTGGCAAAGGGTTATGTTACTTGTTGTTGTCACCAGTTGAGTATGGTAGTCGATTTTATGTTATTATCTGATATATATTGCTTTATATTTTGAGTTTGCCGATGATACCTACTCAGTACTTGTGCCTTGTACTGACCCCTACTTGTAATTTTCTTCTTTGTTATTTCTGGAGTGCAGCAAACGTGCCATCGACTTCAACTCGTCCTCAACTCTAGCAAGTCTTCATCACGTCAGATTTCAGGGTGAGCTATTGTTCCTAGCTCGGACTGGATTCTCTCTCATTCATGTCTTGATGTCCTTGATGTTCGGACATGGACCATTTGTTTACTTATTTTAGCTTCCTAGATACTCTTAGATTAGAAATTTGAGGATAGAATGTTCTTGTGGTGATGACCTCAAGATTTTGGGAATGATAAGTATGGAGTGTTAGAAGTTATTTCATCGATTTTCGTAAATGAGTTTTAAGTCTTCCGCATTATATTCTGTTTATTATGGTTGAAATGTTGGGGTTTAGATTGGTTGGTTCGCTCACATAGAAGGATAAGTGTGGGTGTCACTCGCAACTCGTTTTGGGTCGTGACAAACTTGGTATCAGAGCATTAGGTTCGTTGGTCTCATCACACAAGAACGAGTCTAGTAGGGTTTTGAGGAACGGTAGGGGGACGCCTTTACTTTTCTTTGAGAGGCTACAAGACTTTAGGAAAATTCCCTTCCTTCTTTCTTTCGTGCTATTACTTGGATCCAAGTGGTATCTAGGTGATACAAATTGGTATGTGACCATCTTCACTCTATTTCGCAGATGGTTAGAACTAGAGCAACAACCGCGCCAACACCAACACCGGCAAGACAGGATGCGTCTGAGCCAGCCATTGGGCTTTAGCTCGAAGAGGAGCAGTGGCAAGAGGTCGTGTTAGAGGTTGCGGGAGGACGTCCTCTAGAGGAAGAGGACAAGCACCTGGCGCAGCTAGTACTAGGGCGGTGACTCCTCCACCGACTGAGGAAGTATTAAGAGAGGGTGAGCAAGGGGAGAATGAACAAGTGCAGAATGAGGAATTACCACCCCAACCTACCCCAGAGATGATTAACTAGGTTCTTGCTTATCTTAGCGGGTTATATGATCAAGGCCAGACACCTCCAGTGCTTTCTGCACCAGCACCTCAGGTTCCGGGAGTACAACATGCATCTTCTGTGGCTCCCCGCATGGATGCCTCATTGGAAATAGGCACGTTTCCTCGATTGACTACAGGGCCTATAATTACAAGTGATCAGCATGAACTTTTCACTATGTTCTTGAAGTTGAAACCTCCAGTTTTCAAGGGTGCTGAATATGAGGATGTCTATGATTTTCTGGTTGATTGTCATGAGCTGCTACATAAGATGGGCATAGCGGAACGATTCGGTTTTGAGTTTGTAACCTATCAGTTTCAGGGAAATGCCAAAATGTGGTGGTGATCGTATGTTGAGTGTCAATCAGCACAGGCACCACCCATGACTTGGGCAGCATTCTCTAGCTTATTTATGGAGAAGTATATACCCCGGACTTTGAGGGATAGGAAGAAAGATCAGTTCCTGAGCCTAGAGCAAGGCAGGTTGTCGGTTACTGCTTTTGAGGCTAAGTTTTGTGCATTATCCAGGTATGCCACCCAGCTTTGCTTTAGTCCACAAGAGCATATTCCTTTTTTTGTGAAGGGATTGAGGTCATATTTGGAGATTCCAGCCTTACAGGTAGCTAATGTAGCAAAATCCTTTCAGGAGGTGGTAGATTTTGTGATAGAAGTGGAGGGAGTAAACTAGATGACTTCACCATGGCATCGACACCTATGAAGTTTCGTAAGGGAGGTGAGTTTGGTGGGTCCCACTCTAGAGGGCATAGTTCAGGAGGTTACCCAACCCGACCTATTCAGTCTTCACTGCAGGCTGTAGCTGGGGGTCCATCGCAGACCGATCAACCCTTCTCTGAGTTTGAGGGTTATCCCCAGACTCCGTCGTTCTCACAGAGACCTATGTTTGAACCCAGAGAGTGTTATGGATGTGGGGAGACTGGACATATTAGGAGGTATTTTCCAAAACAGAGTTACAGACCCCTAATAGTCAGAGGTAGAGGTGGTCATGGAAGAGGCCGCTATTCTGGAGGACGGGGTGGCCAAAGTAATGGAGGTCCCAAATCAATCGGGGTGGCGGGCAAACTGGAACTACTGTAGTGCAACATGGTAGGGGCAGCGGGCAGACAGGTGATAGGACCCATTGTTATGCTTTCCCTGGGAGTTCTGAAGCGGAGACGTCTGATGCTGTTATCACAGGTAATCTCTTGGTTTGTGATTGCATGGATTTTGTATTGTTTGATCCTGGATCCACATTTTCATATGTATCTTCTTGATTTGCTACTCGTCTTAATATACATTGTGAATTGCTTGACATGCCTATTCTTTTTTCTACTCCGGTGGGTTAGTCTGTCATAGTTGAAAAGGTGTATAGGTCTTGTCTTGTAACTTTTGTAGGGAGCAATACTCATGAAGACTTGGTTATCTTAGAAATCATTGATTTCGATGTAATTTTGGGTATGACTTGGCTTTCTCCAAATTTTGCAATCTTAGATTATAATGCAAAAACTGTAACGTTGGCCAAACCTGGGACAGATCCGTTAGTGTGGGAGGGTGAGTACACTTCCACTCCAGTTCGTATCATCTCCTTTCTTCGTGCTAAAAGAATGGTTAGTAAAGGGTGTTTAGATTTCTTTTCACACCTCAGGGATTATACTACCCAAGTACCTTCAATTGAGTCGGTTTCGATAGTCCGTGAATTTCTTGATGTATTTCCTACGGACCTTCCTGGTATGCCACCGGATAGGGATATTGACTTTTGCATTGATCAGGAGATGGGTACTCGCCCCATTTCCATACCCCCTTATAGGATGGCTTCCGCTGAGTTAAGAGAGTTAAAGGCCCAACTTCAAGAGTTATTAAGCAAAGGCTTTATTAGACCAAGTGCATCCCCTTGGGGTGTTCCTGTTTGTTTGTGAAGAAGAAGGATGGAAGTTTTCGGATGTGCATAGACTACATGCAACTGAATAAGGTAACCATTAAGAACAGGTATCCTCTTCCTCGCATCGATGATTTGTTCGATCAGTTACAAGGTGCTTGTACCTTCTCGAAAATTGATTTGAGATCTGGTTATCATCAATTGAAAATACGGTCAACAGATGTGCCCAAGACTGCTTTTCGGACCAGGTATGGGCATTACGAGTTCTTAGTAATGTCTTTTGGGTTTACGAATGCCCCTGCTGCGTTCATGAGCTTGATGAACGGGATTTTTAAGCCATATCTGGATCTGTTTGTCATTGTATTCATCGATGATATACTGGTATATTCAAAGAGCAGGAAAGAACATGAGGAGCACTTGAAAATTGTATTGGAAATGTTGAGGGAGAAAAAGCTTTATGACAAATTCTCCAAGTGTGAGTTTTTGCTAGATTCGGTGTCCTTATTGGGGCATGTGGTTTCTAACGATGGAGTGATGGTGGATCCTTCTAAGATTGAAGCAGTGAAGAGTTGGGTAAGACCTACTAATGTTACAGAGGTAAGGAACTTTGTTGGTTTAGCTAGCTACTACTGTCGATTTGTCAAGCGATTTTCTTCTTTTGCATCGCAATTGACAAATTTGACTAAGAAGAGTGTTCCATTTGTATGGTCGGACGAGAGTGAAGAAAGCTTTCAGAAACTCAAGACCTTGTTGACTACTGCACCAATTCTTACCCTGCCAGTGGAAGGTAAGAATTCATTGTTTATTGTGATGCATCCTATTCCGGTTTGGGTGCAGTGCTAATGCAAGAGAAGAATGTAATTGCTTATGCCTTGAGGCAATTAAAGGTGCATGAACGTAATTATCCGACCCACGATTTGGAGTTAGCGGAAGTAGTGTTTGCATTAAAGCAATGGAGACATTATCTATATGGGGTTAAGTGTGAAGTCTATACAGATCATCGCAGTTTACAATATGTCTATACTCAGAAAGATTTGAATTTGAGACAGAGGAGGTGGATGGAACTACTGAAGGACTATGATATCACTATCTTGAATCATTCGGCAAAAACTAATGTTGTGGCGGATGCTTTAAGTAGAAAGGCAGGAAGCATGGGAAGTCTAGCTCACCTGTAGGTTTCTAGACGCCCATTGGCTAGAGAGGTTTAGACTCTGGCTAATGACTTTATGAGGTTTGAAGTACTAGAGAAGGGAGGATTTTTGGCCTGTGTGGAGGCAAGATCTTCCTTTCTTGACAAGATTAAGGGAAAGCAGTTTACTGATGAGAAACTGATCCGGATTCTAGATAAGGTATTGCGAGGAGAGGCTAAAGAAGCAAAAATCGATGAGGAAGGTGTTTTGAGGATTAAGGGAAGGGTATGTGTACCCCGCGTCGATGATTTGATTCACACTATTCTTACAGAGGCTCATAGTTCAAGGTATTCTATACATCCTGGTGCAACCAAGATGTATCGTGACTTAAAGCAACATTTTTGGTGGAGTAGGATGAAGAGTGACATTGTTGATTTTGTTGCTCAATGCTCGAATTGTCAGCAGGTAAAGTATGAACATCAGAGGCCTGGAGGGACACTTCAGGGAGTGCCCATTAGTGAATGGAAGTGGGAGAGAATTGCAATGGACTTCGTTGTTGGTCTTCAAAACACAATGGGTAAGTATGACTCCATTTGGGTGATTGTTGAGAGATTAACTAAGTCTGCTGACTTTATTCCGGTTAAGGTGACTTACAATGCAGAGAAGTTAGCCAAACTTTATATCTCTGAAATTGTTCGATTGCATGAAGTTCCACTCTCCATCATATCAGATAGGGGTACGCAGTTTACTTCTATGTTCTGGAAAACATTGCATGCTGAATTAGGTACCAGGTTAGATCTTAGTACTGCATTTCACCCTCAAACCGATGGACAGTCTGAGCGAACGATTCAAGTTTTGGAGGATATGGTTCGTGCATGTGTGATAGAGTTTGGTGGTCATTGGGATAACTTCTTACCCTTAGCAGAGTTCTCATACAACAATAGCTATCACTCAAGTATTGATATGGCCCCATTTGAGGCACTATATGGTAGAAGATGTAGGTCTCCCATTGTGTGGTTTGATGCATTTGAAGTTAGACATTTGGGTACTGACCTTCTGAGGGAATCGTTAGATAAAGTGAAATGCATTCAAGAAAAAGCTTTTAGTAGCTCAAAGTAGACAGAAGGAATATGAAGATCGAAAGGTTAGAGACTTGGATTTTATGGAGGGTGAACAAGTCTTGCTGAAGGTTTCACCCATGAAGGGGGTGATGCGGTTCGGTAAGCGAGGTAAGCTTAGTCCGAGGTACATTGGTCCATTTGAAGTTCTGAAGCGCGTGGGGAAGGTAGCTAATGAATTAGCGTTGCCACCAGGACTCTCAGGAGTGCACCTGGTATTTCATGTGTCTATGCTGAAAAGATACCATGGTGATGGAAACGTCATCATTCGTTGGGTTTCAGTTCTTCTTGATGAGAATTTGTCTTATGAGGAGGAGCGTGTTGCCGTTTTAGATAGAGAAGTCCGCAAGTTGAGATCAAGGGATATTGCATCCATCAAGGTTCAATGGAAGAATCGGCCAGTTTAAGAGTCTACTTGGGAGAAGGAGGCTGATATGCAAGAAAGATATCCACACCTTTTCACAGATTCAGGTACTCTTTCTCGCCCTTGTTTATTTCTTGTGATCGTTCGAGGAAGAACGATGGGTAAATTGGTATCTATTGTAACGACCTGCTTAGTCGTTTTGAGCAGTAGAGTTTATTTCTTGTAATAACTGTGGGTCGACGGATCCCACGATGGACCATCATGGGCACGACGGACCGTCGAGGGGTCTCGTTCAAAAACACTTAGACTCTGGAAATTTGGGTACTGAGAACAACTCTCTGAACTTCGCAAAGACATGGCAGGACGGACCGTCGTAGGCACGATGGACCGTCACTGATTCTTTAATGAATTCGACTCTCTGAACTTTGTGACGGGAACAGCAGGATTGAACTTCGCAGGCTCGACGGACCGTCACAGGCTGCATAACTTTGACTGGGTCAGATTTCTGTTAAAAGTTTTAAGGGGTTTTTTGGACTATTCTTGCTTATGATTATAAAGTTAGTGGTTCAATGTTAATAATTCAATTACTTGGGGGTTAAAGGAGACAACCTTGGAATATATAGTAGGTTACTTTACGATACGTAGAATTAGGGAATCGGAGTGTCACGTTCCGACACCAGGATAGTAGAGGATCAGGTGTCACGTTCCGACACCAGGATAGTAGAGGATCGGGTGACACGTTCTGACACCAGGATAGTAGAGGATCGGGTGTCACGTTCCGACACCAGGATAGTAGAGGATCGGGTGTCACGAATCAACACGTAGTAGTAGGGGATCAGAGTGTCACATTCCGACACCAGGATAGTAGGGGATCGAAGTGTCACGTTCTGACACCAGGATAGTAAAATGAATGAATATTGAGGGGATCGAAGCGTCACGTTCCGACACCAGGATAGTAAAGATAGTGAATCTTGAATTATGCTAATATACTCGGATTTAAAGAACCTATTTCCCAAATGGGTATGGTGTGGAGGATTGAGTCCTCATAGACGTGCTTGGGTTGTGGCCAATGGTTATGGTACTTGTTGTTGTCACCAGTTGAGTATGGTAGTCGATTTTATGTAATTATCTGATATATATTGCTTTCTATTATGAGTTGGCCGATGATGCCTACTCAGTACTTGTGCCTCGTACTGACCCCTACTTGTAATTTTCTTCATTGTTATTTGTGGAGTGCAGCACACGTGCCATCGACTTCAACTCGTCCTCAACTCTAGCCAGTCTTCATCACGTTAGATTTCAGGTGAGCTATTGTTCCTAGCTCGGACTGGATTCTCTCTCATTCATGTCTTGATGTCCTTGAAGTTCGGACATGGACCATTTGTTTACTTGTTTTAGCTTCCTAGATACTCTTAGATTAGAAATTTGAGGATAGAATGTTCTTGTGGTGATGACTTCCAGATTTTGGGAATGATAAGTATGGAGTGTTAGAAGTTATTTAATCGATTTTCATTAATGAGTTTTAAGTCTTCCACATTATATTCTGTTTATTATGGTTGAAATGCTGGGGTTTAGATTGGTTGGTTCGCTCACATAGTAGGATAAGTGTGGGTTCCACTCGCGGCTCATTTTGGGTCGTGACAATTTGTTATCTCTGATGTGTTTTCCATATCTTCTCTTTTGATTATCTAGCTCTGATACCAATGTGGTTGTAAGGTGAATTAAAAGGAATTAAGAGTTAGAGAGAGATGTATTTGAAAGGGATGATTTTATTATGAGGGAAAGCCCTCCATTTATACACAAAAACTTTACACCTTTACCCAGAATGGCCGACACTTACTTTACACTTGGCCTTTTTACATTTGGCCGACACAAAAACCAAAAAACTTACTGTTACTAATGGCCTATTTTTTTATTATTGGCCGGCATAGTTTTATAATACTTTTTTAGATATGGCTGATATTCAACCGACACAAAACGATAAACACTAAAAACAAAATAGTTTACTTTATACACAGATATACTTTTTTTTTCTTGTATAAATCTTCTTTGATATAGCTTGCTTTATTTCTTTTGTCATTATCCCAAATCAACTGCTGATATTACGTTATCTTCTCCGTTACACTTGGAGCATCTATGATTTGGGTATTTGTTGCTGATAAGTTTAGAATATCTTACTAATAACTCCTCTAAAATACATTCCTTCTTTAAGGCTATTGTAGTTGGTTGCTCTTCTTGCATTAGTAATGACAAAATCCATCGCTGGACTTCATCCATATCTGATTTCCTTAGCTCTTTGGAGTTTGAATAAATCATTACTTGATCTCTTGCATAATAACTCCAAATAACATTGCCATTTAAATAATTATTGGCTAACTCTTGTATAATTGTTGCTATACAAATTATTCTTTTATTCGCATAAAAGTTTGGTATTTCTATCTTTCGTATCTCGATTTGTTTCTCTATCTCTTCCGGTATAATCATATCTCTGGTCAGGCCTATCTTTACAACTTGTATTGGCGACTTTATCTCCTCGTATAATATCTCAGCTGGTGCTGTATAGATGTAACGACCTGTTTAGTCGTTTTGAGCAGCAGATTTTATTTCTGGAAAAACTGGCAGAGACGACGGACCACAGGACGGACCGTCATTGGCACGACGGACCGTCGAGGGAGTCTCATTTCAAAACACTTAGAAATTATGAAATTTGGGTACTGAAATCGACTCTCTGAACTCCATAACGGAATGGCAGGACGGCCCCTCATGGGTACGACGGACCGTCACAGACTCTTAAAGGAAATTGAGTCTCTGAACTCTGTGACATAGCAGCAGTACGGACCGTCGCAGGCACGACGGGCTGTCACAGGCTGCGTAATCCCAGGCTGAGTCGGATTTCTTTAATTGTTTTGAGGGACGTTTTTTACTATTATTGCTTATAATGTTAGTGGTTTAACATTAATAACTCAATTTCTTGGGGGTTAAAAGAGGTAACCTTATTAGTGGGTTATTATTGCCATCTTTTATTCTTAATTATATGCTAATTAGGGTAAAAGAAGGGTTTGAATAAAGAAAATAGAATGAACAAGAAGAGAGAGAGGACCGTTCGAGAAGGGGAAAAACACAAAGTTTTGGGAAATTTGCTTGCTTGATCACTAATCTTCGGTGGAGGTAGGTTATGGTTTTTATACTATTCGTAGTAAACTCTTAATAGCGAATGATATGTATTGGTAGTATTGTAAACCCTTCTATATGCTTAATTGTATGCTCGCATGAATGTGATTTTGCAATTGTGATAAAATAAGCATGATGAAGCTAATTAATCCTAAATCATGAAAAGAAACCCTAATCTACTTTGTTAATGATGATGCCTTGGTATAAAAGAAGGCTTGATGTATGAAAGTAGTGAGATTAGGGGATCGGGTGCCACGTTCCGGGACTAGGAGAGTATATATGGATCGGGTGCCACGTTCCGATACCAGGATAGTATATATGGATCGGGTGCCACGTTCCGGTACCAGATAGTATATGAGGATCGAAGTGTCACATTCCGACACCACGATAGTATATATGGATCGGGTGCCACGTTCCGGTACCAAGATAATATATGAGGATCGGAGTGTCACGTTCCGACACCAGGATAGTATATGGATCGGGTGCCATGTTCCGGTACCAGGATAGAATACGGATTGGGTGTCACTTTCCGACACCAGGATAGAATGAGGATCGGAGTGTCACGTTCCGACACCAGGATAGTATATGAGGAGCGGAGTGTCACGTACCGACACGAGAGGAATAAAGATAATGAATTTTGAAAGATGCTAATATACTTAATCAAATTAATCTAATTCCCAAATGGATATGATGAGGAGGCGTGAGTCCTCATTGATGTGCTTGGTGTTGTGACCAA
This sequence comes from Solanum lycopersicum, assembly GCF_036512215.1. NCBI lineage: Eukaryota > Viridiplantae > Streptophyta > Magnoliopsida > Solanales > Solanaceae > Solanum > Solanum lycopersicum. Next base: position 23,446,067 of record NC_090804.1, on the reverse strand, counting down.
GGGTTATGGTAATTGTAAATGCTGCATGCTAAGGATATTAGTTGATTTTATGATGTTATCTGATATATACTCTTTTCTATTTTGAGTTGCTGATGATACCTACTCAGTACTTGTGTTTGTACTGACCCCTACTTGTATTTGTTTTTCCTTGTTATTTGTGGAGTGCAGCAAACGTGCCATCGTCTTCAACTCAACCGCAACTCTAGCCAGTCTTCATTACTCCGGATATCAGGGTGAGCTAATGCTTCTAGCTTGGACTGGATCTTCCTCTTCATGTCTTGATGCCTTGAACTTCCGGCATGGACTAGCTTTTACTTATTTTAGCTTCTTAGAATACCATTAGTTTAGTAAATTGAAGTAGATATTCTTGTGATGATGACTTCCAGATTTTGGGGAATAATAGATGTTCAATTTTAGAAGTTATTGAATTGGTTTTTATTAATGAGTTAAGTCTTCCGCATTACTTTCTGTTGATATTATATTGAAATGTTAAGGTTTAGATGGGTTGGTTCCTCACATAGGAGGGTAAGTGTGGGTGCCAGTCACAGCCCGAATTGGGTCGTGACAAACTTGGTATCAAAGCATTAGGTTCGTTGGTCTCATCACACAAGAACGAGTCTAGTAGAGTCTTAAGGAACGCTAGGGGGACGCCTTTACTTTTCTTTGAGAGGCTATAAGACATTAGGAAAATTCCATTCTTTCTTTCTTTCTTTCGTGCTATTACTTGGATCCAATTGGTATCTAGGTGATACAAATTGGTATCTGACCATCTTAACTCTATTTCGCAGATGGTTAGAACTAGAGCAACAACGACTGCACCAACACCAACATCGGCAAGACAAGAAGCGTTTGAACCAGCCACTGAGACTGTAGCTCGAAGAGGAGCAGTGGTAAGAGGCCGCGGAAGAGGTCGTGGGAGGACGCCCTCTAGAAGAAGAGGACGAGCGCGTAGCCCATCTGATACTAGGGCGGTGACTCCTCCACCGGCTGAGGAAGTAGTAAGAGAGGGGGAGGATGGGGAGAATGAACAAGTGCAGAATGAGGAAATGCCACCCCAACCTACCCCAGAGATGATCAATTAGGTTCTGGCTTATCTTAGCGGGTTATCCGATCAGGGCCAGACACCTCCAGTGTTTTCTGCACCAGCACCTCAGGTTCCGGAGGTGCAACATGCGGCTACTACCGCTCCCTGCATGGATGCCTCATTTGAAATAGGTATGTTTCCTCGTCTGACTACAGCTCCTATAATGACAAATGATCAGCATGAACTTTTCAGTAAATTCTTGAAATTGAAACTTCCAGTCTTCAAGGGTGCTGAATCTGAGGATGCCTACAATTTTCTGGTTGACTGGCATGAGCTAATATACAAGATGGGTATAGTAGAACGGTTTGGTGTTGAGTTTGTGACTTATCAGTTTCAAGGGAATGCAAAAATGTGGTGGCGGTCACATGTTGAGTGTCAACCAACAGAGGCACCACCTATGACTTGGGCATCATTCTCTAGCTTGTTTATGGAGAAGTATATCCCCCGAACTTTGAGGGATAGGAAAAGAGATGAATTCTTGAGCCTAGAGCAAGGTAGGATGTCGGTCACTGCATATGAGGCTATGTTTCCTGCACTTTCAAGATATGCCACTCAGCTTTGTTTCAGTCCACAAGAGAGGATTCGCCGTTTTGTGAAAGGGTTGAGATCAGAGTTGCGGATTTCAGCCTTGCAGGTAGCGGCTACAGCGAAATCTTTTCAAGAAGTGGTAGACTTCATGATAGAGGTAGAGGGAGTGAAGCCAGATGACTTCACCATGGCAACTAAATCAAAAAGGTTTCAAAAGGGAGGTGAGTTTAATGGTTCTTACTGTAGAGGACAGGTTTCAGAAGGTTACTCAGTCCGGCCAATTTAGTATTCACTACAGACTGTAGTTGGGGGTCCACCTCAGACCGGTCAACACTTCTTTGAGAGACCTATGCTTGAATCCAGAGAGTGTTATGGATGTGGGGAGACTGGACACATTAAGAGGTATTGTCCAAAACAGAATTACAGACCTCCCATAGTTAGAGGTAGAGGTGGTCATGGAAGAGGCCGTCATTCTTGAGGACGTGGTGGTCGAGGTAATGGTGGTCACCAAAATGGCCGGGGTGACGGGCAAACTGGAGCCACTACAGCACAACATGGTAGGGGCAACGGCAGACAAACGATAGGGCCCATTGTTACGCCTTCCCTGGGCGGTCTGAAGCGGAGACATCGGATGCTGTTATCAAGGTAATCTTTTGATTTGTGATTGCATGGCTTCTGTATTATTTGATCCAGGCTCCACGTTTTCATATGTATCTTCCTCATTTGCTAATGGTCTTAATTTACATTGTGAATTGCTTGACATGCCTATTTGTGTTTTTACTCTGGTGGGTGAGTCTGTGATAGTCGAAAAAGTATATAGGTCTTGTTTGGTGACATTTGTGGGGAGCAATACTTATGTAGACTTGGTTATCTTAGAAATGGTTGATTTTTATGTGATTCTGGGTATGACTTGGCTTTCTCCGAATTTTGCGATCTTGGATTGTAATGCTAAAATTGTGACGTTAGCCAAGCCTGGGATAGATCCGTTAGTGTGGGAGGGTGACTACACTTCAAATCCGGTTCGTATCATCTCCTTTCTTCATTCTAAGAGAATGGTTAGTAAAGGGTGTTTAGCTTTCTTGGCACATCTAAGGGATGACACTACTCAAGTATCTTTGATTTAGTCGGTTTCGATAGTCCATGAGTTTTTGGATGTGTTTCCCGCAGACCTTCCTGGTATGCTACCGGATAGAGATATTGATTTTTGCATCGATCTTGAACCGGGTACTCGCCCCATTTCTATACCCCCTTATAGAATGGCTCTCGTGGAGTTAAGAGAGTAAAAGGCACAACTTCAAGATTTGCTAAACAAAGGCTTTATTAGACCAAGTGCATCTCCTTGGGGTGCTTCTATTTTGTTTGTGAAGAAGAAATATGGGAGTTTTCGGATGTGCATAGACTACAAACAGTTGAACAAGGTAACTATTAAGAACAAGTATCCCACTCCTCCCATTGATGACTTGTTCAATCAGTTACAAGGTGCTTGTGTCTTCTCTAAGATTGACTTGAGGTCCGGTTATCATCAATTGAAAATACGAGCAATGGATGTGCCAAGGACTGCTTTTCAGACCAGGTATGGGCATTACGAATTTGTAGTGATGTTTTTGGTCATATGAATGCCCCTGCTGCTTTTATGAGCTTGATGAACGGGATTTTTAAGCCATATCTGGATCTCTTTGTGATCGTATTTATTGATGATATACTGATATACTCAAAGAGCAAGAAAGAACATGAGGAGCATTTGAGAATTGTATTGGAAATGTTGAGGGAGAAAAAGCTTTATGCCAAATTCTCCAAGTGTGAGTTTTGGCTAGATTCAGTGTCCTTCTTGGGCCACGTGGTGTCTAAGGATGGAGTGATGGTGGATCCTTCTAAGATTGAGATAGTGAAAAATTGGGTAAGACCTACTAATGTGTCAGAAATAAGGAGCTTTGTTGGTTTAGGGAGCTATTACCGTCGATTTGTCAAGGGATTCTCTTCCATTGCTTCCCAATTGACGAACTTGACTAAGCAGAATGTTCCATTTATATGGTCGGACGAGTGTGAAGAAAGATTTCAGAAGCTCATGACTTTGTTGACTACTGCACAAATTCTCACCTTGCCCATGGAAGGTAAGAACTTCATTGTTTATTGTGATTCATCCTATTCTGGTTTGGGTGCAGTGCTAATGCAAGAGAAGAATGTAATTGCTTATGATTCGAGGCAATTAAAGGTGCATGAACGTAATTATCCGACCCATGATTTGGAATTGGTTGCGGTAGTGTTTGCAATAAAGCAATGGAGACACTATCTGTGGTTAAGTGTGAAGTATACACGGATCATCGTAGCCTACAGTATGTCTTTACTCAAAAAGATTTGAATTTGAGACAGATGAGATGGATGGAACTACTGAAGGACTACGATATCACTATCTTGTATCATCCGGGAAAGGCTAATGTTGTGGCATACGCCTTAAGTAGAAAGGTATGGAGCATGAGAAGTCTAGCTCGCTTGCAAGTTTCTAGACGTCCATTGGTTAGAGAGGTTCAGACTCTGGCTAACAACTTGATGAAGTTAGAAGTAAATGAGAAGGGATGATTGTTGGCTTTTGTAGAGGCAAGATCTTCTTTTCTTGACAAGATTAAGGGAAAACAGTTTGATGGTGAGAAACTAAGCAGAATCCAAGATAATGTATTGCGAGGAGAGGCTAAGGAAGCATAAATCGATAAGGAAGGTGTTTTGAGAATCAAGGGAAGGGTTTGTGTACCCCGCGTTGATGATTTGATCAACACTATTCTTATAGAGGTTCATAGTTCAAGGTATTCTATACATCCTGGTGCAACCAAGATGTATCGTGACCTAAAGCAACACTTTTGGTGTAGTAGAATGAAGCGTGATATTGTTAATTTTATTGCAAAATGTCCAAACTATCAACAAGTAAAGTATGAACACCAGAGGCCCGGAGGAACACTTCAGAGAATGCCCATTCCTGAATGGAAGTGGGAAAGGATTGCAATGGATTTCGTGGTTGGTCTTCTAAAGACATTGGGAAAGTTTGATTCTATTTGGGTAATCGTTGATAGGTTAACTAAGTTTGCTCATTTCATTTCGGTCAAGGTGACTTACAATGCAGAGAAGTTAGCCAAACTTTACATCTCGGAAGTGGTGCGATTGCATGGGGTTCCACTCTCCATTATATCAGATAGAGGTACGTAGTTTACCTCTATATTTTGGAAAACATTGCATGCGGAATTGGGTACTAGGTTGGACCTTAGTACTGCGTTCCATCCTCAGACCGATGATCAGTTTGAGAGAACGATTCAAGTGTTGGAGGATATGCTTCGTGCATGTATGATTGAATTTGGTGGCCATTGGGATAGCTTCTTACCCTTAGCGGAGTTCTTATACAACAATAACTATCACTCAACTATTGATATGGCCTAATTTGAAGCATTGTATGGGAGGAGATGTAGGTCTCCCATTGGTTGGTTTGATGCATTTGAGGTTAGACCTTGGGGTACGGACCTTTTGAGGGATTCATTAGAGAAAGTAAAATCTATTCAAGAAAAGCTGTTAGCGGCGCAAAGTAGACAAAAGGAATATGCAGATCGAAAGGTTAGAGACTTGGATTTTATGGAGGGTGAGCAAGTCCTACTGAAGGTTTCTCCCATGAAAGGGGTGATGCGGTTTGGAAAAAGGGATAAGCTAATCCCAAGGTATATTGGTCCATTTGAAGTACTTAAGCGAGTAGGGGAGGTTGCTTATGAGTTAGCCTTCCCTCCAGGGCTGTCCGGTGTGCATTCGGTATTTCATGTGTCTATGTTGAAAAGATACCATGGGGATGGGAACTACATTATCCGTTGGGATTCAGTTTTGCTTGATGAGAATCTGTCTTATGAGGAGGAACCGGTTGCTATTTTAGATAGAGAAGTCCACAAGCTGAGGTCGAGGGAGATTGCATCCATCAAAGTTCAATGGAAGAATCGACCAGTTGAAGAAGCCACTTGGGAGAAGGAGGCAGATATGCAAGAAAGAATCCACACCTATTTACAGATTCAGGTACTCCTTTTGGCCCTTGTTTTTCTTCTTATGATCATTCGAGGACGAACGATGGGTAAATTGGTATCTATTGTAACGACCTGTTTAGTCGTTTTGAGCAGCAGATTTTATTTCTGGAAAAACTGGCAGAGACGACGGACCCCACGACGGACCGTCGAGGGAGTCTCGTTTCAAAACACTTAGAAATTCTGAAATTTGGGTACTGAAATCGACTCTCTGAACTCCGTAACGGAATGGCAGGACAGACCTCATGGGTACGATGGACCTTCACAGACTCTTCAAGGAAATTGAGTCTCTGAACTTTGTCACGGAGCAGCAGGACGGACCGTCGCAGGCATGACGGGCCGTCACAGGCTGCGTAATCCCAGGCTTAGTCAGATTTCTATAATTGTTTTGAGGGACGTTTTTGACTATTCTGGCATATAATTATAAAGTTAGTGGTTTAACATTAATAACTTAATTTCTTGGGGGTTAAAAGAGGTAACCTTAAGTTAATTAGTGGGTTATTATTGCCATCTTTTATTCTTAATTATATGCTAATTAGGGTAAAAGAAAGAGGGTTTGAATAAAGAAAATAGAAAGAACAAGAAGAGAGAGAGAGAGGATCGATCGAGAAGGGGAAAAACACAAAACTTTGGGAAATTTGCTTGCTTGATCACTAATATTCGGTGGAGGTAGGTTATGGTTTTTATACTATTCGCAGTAAACTCTTAATAGCGAATGATATGTATTGGTAGTATTGTAAACCCTTCTATATGCTTAATTGTATGCTTGCATGAATGTGATTTTGTAATTGTGAAAAAATAAGCATGATGAAGCTATTGAATCCTAAATCTTGAAAAGAAACCCTAATCTACTTTGTTAATGATGATGCCTTGGTATAAAAGAAGGCTTGATGAATGAAAGTAGTGAGATTAGGGGATTGGGTGCCACGTTCCAGTACCAGGATAGTATATATGGATCGGGTGCCACGTTCCGGTACCAGGATAGTATATATGGATGGGGTGCCACGTTCCGGTACCAGGATAGTATATGAGGATCGGAGTGTCACGTTCCGACACCAGGATAGTATATATGGATCGGGTGCCACGTTCCGGTACCAGGATAGTATTTGAGAATCGGAGTGTCACGTTCCGACACCAGGTTAGTATATGGATCGGGTGCCACGTTTCGGTACCAGGATAGAATATGGATCGGGTGTCACGTTTCGACACCAGGATAGAATGAGGATGGGAGTGTCACGTTCCGACACCAGGATAGTATATGAGGAGCGGAGTGTCACGTACCGACACGAGAGGAATAAAGATAATGAATCTTGAAAGATGCTAAATACTCAATCAAATGAATCTAATTCCCAAATGGATATGATGAGGAGACGTGAGTCCTCATTGATGTGCTTGGTGTTGTGACCAAGGGTTATGATAATTGTAAATGCTGCATGCTAAGGATATTAGTTGATTTTATGATGTTATCTGATATGTGGATGTTTGTGGTTCCACGGGTATCTGTACTTGTGGTTTTTGGATATGGGATAAAATATTTACAATAGAAGAAATGTATAATGTTGAATTTACCACAAAAGATATGTTATTAGGAATGCCATTTTTAGATAAATTTTACCCACATATAATAACAAAAACACATTGGTGGTTTACTACACCATGCGGAAACAAAATAGGATCAAAAAGAGTAAATAATAAACAACGAAAACCTATTGAATGGATAAAAGGAAGTGAAAAAATAAACCAAGAAATGGAAAATATAAGTAAGGAAGAAATATCACAATTAGAAATCATCATATTTACAATAGACAAAGTTAAAATAATAAATGAACAACTAGAACAACTATATAACGAAGATCCATTACAAGGATGGGAAAAACATAAGACAAAAGTAAAAATAGAACTAATAGATGAATATAGCATAATAACACAAAAACCACTAAAATATATCTTTGATGATTTAAAGGAATTCAAAATTCATATAGATGAACTATTAAAAAATAATTATATACAAGAAAGCAATAGCAAACATACAAGTCCAGCATTTATAGTTATAAAACATAGTGGACAAAAAAGAGGTAAAGTAGAATGGTCATAGAGTATCGTAATCTAAATGCTAAAACTAAAACATACAATTATCCAATACCAAAAAAATACTAAAAATAAGACAAATACAAGGATATAATTATTTTAGTAAATTTGACTGTGATTTAGGATTTTACCACATAAAACTAGAAGAAGAATCTAAACAGCTAACAACATTTACAGTACCGCAAGGTTTCTATGAATGAAATGTTTTACCATTTGGATATAATAATGCACCAGGTAGATACAAACATTTTATGGTTAACTATTTTAACCAACTGGAAAATTGCATTATATATATAGATGACATATTATTATATTCTAAAACACAAGATGAGCATATAAGATTATTAGAAAAATTTATACAAATAATTAAACATTCAGGTAAGCTTAAGTAAAAGTAAAGCAGAAATTATGAAACCACATATAGAATTTTTAGGAATACAAATAGATAAAAATGGAATAAAAGTCCAAACTCATATAATACAAAAAATAATCACCCTTGACGAAAATATAGATACAGAAAAGAAATTACAATCATTTCTAGGATTAGTAAATCAAGTAAAAGAATATATACCAAAATTTGCAGGACATTTAAAACCACTACATAGAAAACTCAAAAAAGATGTTGAATATTATTTTGACAACAAAGATAAAGAACATATAAAAAAACATTAAGAAATTATGTAAAAAATTACCAAAGCTATATTTTCCTGATGAAAGTAAGACATTTACATACAAAACTGAAACAGATTCGAGTGACCATAGTTATGGAGGAGTATTGAAATACAAATACAACAATGAAAAAATAGAACATCATTATTTTTTCGAAAGGATTTTCTATTTTTATTTTATCAATTTTATTTCTTGCTGTTATTTTATGTTTTGCTGTTAATATATATAAGTTTTTGCATCTTGCTGTAAATAATTTACTGCCTGGTGCTAACTCTATTCCATACATTTTCCAATATAATACTAATGATTTATATATATTTCTATCTGTTAATGCTACTCTATAATTAGCACTTATTATAAATTTAAATTTTTGGTATATTAAGTTTCCTTTTACTGCACTAATTACGTTTTTTTCTATAGGGTGTATAATTCTATCATCTGCTAAGTATATTTCAATAGGTGTATCGATTCCTTCTCTAAAATAAGTTTTTATTAATATTTATGTTCCTCCTAAATGTACATATTTTATAGGTGTTTTAGCTTTTATATCTTGTATTTCTTTATTTATTATTCGTTTATTTAGTTTAGGTATATATGCTTCTCCTCTTGCATATTTACAATCAATAATATGTTCTTTCTGACTAACTACATAATATTCTTCCTTTTGTCTTTTAAACCAATTTCTCAAAGTAGGTATTTCAAGTATTTTTCAACACTTAAGTCTAATTCTTTTCCTTTTATTTGTTCAAAAATTGTATTATCAGATATAATTTTTTGGTCTGATAACTCTTCATTTTGATAATCTTCTTTGGATATTATTTTTATATCGTCTTAAGACATTATATTTCTTCGTCTATTATATCATTATTTAGATTAATATATTCTTCTTCATTTTCTGTTTCTATGTCTGATACTTCGTATATACTATCATTTTCACTTAGTTCATAGTCTATATATTCTATTTACATATATTTGTCACTATCTATAATTATTTCTGCAATTTGCTTCTTTATTGGGTCTTTTGGTAACTTACAATCTCTAGCTATGTGTCCTATCTTTCCACAATTATAACATGTACATTGGGATATTTTCCTTTTTGGTCTATATGGTCTTTTCATTTTATAATTTTTTACATAATATTTTTGTCCTGGTTTTTTGTATTTATACATAGTTTTAGTTTTTCTATAATTTTTATATTGCTTCGGTTTTTCCTTTTTAAAATTTTTTGTTATACATCCGAACTGTGGTGCTGTTTTTTTTTACAACACGTTAAATTTTTGTTTAGTACTTTTTCCATTTTTAATTTTTTTTTTGGTTTTCACATAGTTGTATGAACCATTGATGTAAGAATTGAATTCTTGCTCCTAAAGTATCTACTAATTCTTCATCATTCCAATATTTTATTACTTTTGTACTAAATGGTTCTGGTAATTTCGTAAAATATTATTTTCTTATTTCTTTTGCTTCATCAAAAATTGTATTTTGCTTTGTAATAATATTCTTTAAATGCACAAGTGTATTCTTCTACATAACACATTTTACATATAGCTAATTTTGTCATAAGTTGTCTATTTATTATTTTTTCTCTGTTTTGTTTTCTTATATCTGTGGTCATACCTCCAAATTCACTTCTTATCGCTGGTTCATATTTATCTAGTATATCTATATTTGTTGATGATGGAGATCCATCCATTTTCTTGTCACTTCTAAGTACTTCTAATCTTTCTAAGGGTAGATTTTCTATGCATAATCTTGTTGTCCCTATAAATTTTCTTTCTATGTACCTTGGTGTTTCTGTTGTTTTTATTTTATTATCTATTAGTTGCTTAGATATATTTCCTATCCATAGTAATATCGCTTTATTTGTATCTATAACACAGTCTAGATCTAAGAAATTATATTGTTCGTTTATTGGTTTTTGTATCCAATTTTTATTTAATCTACTATTCCATATTGCGTTAGTTCTATCTGATTGCTGATAACTTTCTGTATAATAAGTTGGTGGTGTCCGTTTGGGACTAATTGTAGGACTATTTCTGGGACTATTGTCTGGAGTTTTAACTCTTGACGCACTAGGTCTATTCATATCTCATGTGTTTATTTCTAATTTGTTTGGTTTATATACCTGTTCTAGAATTTCTGTATATGTCTCACTTATATCACTTATTTCTGATTTTTGATCATTTATTGTATCTGATTCATTTTCGTTTATTTCATTTACTTCAAGATCTTCATTTAGTTTTTGTTCCATCTCTTTTATTTCATTAGTTAATTAAAGTTCTTTATCTTTTTCCTTTTGTTTTTGTTTAGCTTCATATAATAATTTTAACCTAGCTAATTCTTTTTCTAATTCACATATTCTTGTATTTTTTATTTCTTCTAAATTTTGTACTTCTTCTTTTGCTTGTATTTTTATTTTTTCAATTTCTTTTGATTTGTCTATTTCTTCATTTTATTTTGTTATTGTTATCATAGTTGTTAAACTATCTTCTAATTTTGCTTTTTCTTTTTCTAACATTAAATATAGATTCTTTCCTATTTTATTATATCTTCTTCCTAAATTTGAAAATATTATTTTTATTATCATTCCGTCTTGATTTCATATGTCTTTTCGTCTACTGCAAATTCTTCTTTGTTCATTATAATTTATGTATTCTATTATATTGTAGCCTATATTCAAGACAATCTATTTCTAGTTCTAACATAAATATAACTTTTCTTTGTTCTAATATTGATTTATTACATACTCCTTCTAAAATATTTTCTTCTAGTCTTCTTATCTATGTTGTAATTCTTGTTCTTTTTCAGCTATTTTTTCTATTAATTGTTGTTTATATTTTTCTTTGTTCATACTGTTTTTTCAAATAACAAACATATTTGTATTCTGTTTTTGAAATTATATTTATTAAATGATCTTTTTTATTGTTACTTGTTTTGATAAGTTGTGATAGTTCATATTCTATATATAAAGGTTTTAATTTTTTCCATATCTTTCGTACTTTTTTTTTTATCTATTTGGGTTCTTTTTATACTGATTTCTTTACTTGTTGTATTTTTCATTTATATTTTTTTATACAAAATTTTAAAAAGTTTACTTAATTTAATTATTGATTTAATTATTGATCTCTGAATACATCTAAATCGTCATATAAATCATACATGTCATAATATATTTCATCTTTTATACTTTCTATACTTAGTTCAGCCCAACCTTGGGTTGTTATTTCTATTACTTCATATGTTACTAATATGTCATAAATTTCTCTTTTTATATCTGTATTAAGATCTTTTAAGATATAAAGTATTAATATCTTATAGTTAACATCATCGTCTAGTAGGTAAGGATTCATTTTTATTATTTTCCACTTTCGCTAAAATTTTATTCCTTCCAACCTCTTAATGGATTATACTTATTTATTATATAATAATAATGATTTAATAATCATCTCGTCTAGTCACTACTACAATTTTCTTCTTTGATCAGTTACCTTAATAGCGCCTCAACTTTGTTTACTCCCCTAACGGCTTTATTTGCCTATCGGTTTCAACCTAAGGATGGCATAGGCTGGGCATACTTTTTATAAAGTAAAGTATTTTATTTTTAGTGTTTATTGTTTTGTGTCTGCTAAATATCAGCGATATGAAATTTTTTTTTGTAAAAGTATGTCGGCCAATAATAAAAAATAGGCCATTAGTAACAGTAAGTTTTTTGTTTTTTGTGTCGGCCAAATGTAAAAAGGCCAAGTGTAAAGTAAGTGTCGGCCATTGTGGCTAAAGGTGTAAAGTTTTTGTGCAAAAATGGAGGGCTTTCCCTCATAATAAAATCATCCCTTTCAAATACATCTCTCTCTAACTCTTAATTCCTTTTAATTTCCCTTCCACCCCACATTGGTATACCAGCAGTTTATTTGGGATAATGACAAAAGAAATAAAGCAAGCTATATCAAAGAAGATATATACAAGATAAAAAAAAAGTATATCTGTGTATAAAATAAAGTATTTTGTTTTTAGTGTTTGTCGTTTTGTGTCGGCTGAATATCAGCCATATGTAAAAAAGTATTATAAAAGTATGTTGGCCAATAATAAAAAAATAGGCCATTACTAACAGTAAGTTTTTTGTTTTTTGTGTCGGCCAAATGTAAAAAGGCCAAGTGTAAAGTAAGTGTCGGCCGTTTTGGCTAAAGGTGTAAAGTTTTTGTGTATAAATGGAGGGCTTTCCCTCATAATAAAATCATCCCATTCAAATACATCTCTCTCTAACTCTTAATTCCTTTTAATTCCCATTCCACACCACATCTGTGTATAAAGTAAAGTATTTTATTTTTAGTGTTTATCGTTTTGTGTCGGCTGAATATCAGCCATATGTAAAAAAGTATTGTAAAAGTATGTCGGCCAATAATAAAAAAAATAGGCCATTAGTAACAGTAAGTTTTTTATTTTTTGTGTCGGCCAAATGTAAAAAGGCCAAGTGTAAAGTAGGTGTCGGCCATTTTGCCTAAAGGTGTAAAGTTTTTGTGTATAAATGGAGGGCTTTCCCCATAATAAAATCATCTCATTATAATACATCTCTCTCTAACTCTTAATTTCTTTTAATTCCCCTTCCACCCCACATTTGAAATGACTTCTAGACATTTCAAGACATATAGTCGAAAAAAAGAAAAATTTTACCAGCAAATGGGTACAAGACAGAATCATTGTGGTTAACAAAGGAACAAACAAAGCTTAAAGCGAGAATAACCATGAACTCAGGAAGACTTAAAAAATAGTTACAATAGATTAAAACAGATATTAAAAACTTCTGATATTCATGTAGAGTAGCTACTTACACTTGAAAAAATCTATATTAGGGAAAATCTGTCGTAGGTATCCTTAGCTTCAACACTTAAGTTCTTCGAAGAAAGATGACTTAGCTTCAGCTCAGTTCTTTAGATAAAGAAGACTTATCTTCAGCTGCTACATTCAACATTCAAGTGAAACAAACTAGTCTGTCAAAGAAAATCTGTCCATTTATACGTAATACAATTACAAACTAAACTCCCAAAATAAAAAAAAAATCATATAAACAACACAAAAACATAAAACTCTAAATTAAATTTTTCACTGAACCACAATAATATATAAATCTTAAAGCTATAATCTAGATTGTTGATGATAAAATCTTACCTGATAAACTCTATTCCAACAACCCTAAAGCTTTAAGACATGAGGCAAGTTGATTTGTGAAGAATTTTGTTTCAATTTTAAAAAGGAAATCTGATGGAACAACAGTTTATCAAGGAATCTTTAAAGAAAACGTATTCTTCAGCTATTCAATCTTCAACAACAAAGCGCTCAGAGGAAAATCATCTTTTTCAGTTACTCTTTAGAGAAAGCGCATTGCTCTTTGGTTCTTTAGTTGAATATAATGTTCTTCAGCTGAAGTTTGACAGAAATGTGATGAAAATCGTAGTACAAATTAATTTTTTTCCGTTCTTCAATCCTCTTCTTCAATTCTTGCAAATGGTGATCTTCAGCTAAAAATGGAAGCTTCAGCTGATGGTTTAAGAAATGTTACCTTTTTAGTTCTTTAGGTGAAAATAATATTTCTTTAATTTTGGCCCAATAAATGGGAGGGAGATCATGTTTAAATGATATAATGTTTGAGGGAATATAAAATTTTGGTGAAAACACTAACGCCACATTTTTAATGTGTTGTATTCACAATTATAAAAATAACACACTTTAAAAGTGTCGCCATTTATGTAAACACTTGTTGCCAACTATAACAACACTTATAAAGTGTAGGTTATCCCATCAAAGAATACACTTTAGAAGTGTTGTTAATATTAGTTTAGCTAAAAGTCAAAATCTTTGCTTACACTTTAAAAGAGTTCCCAAGAGCATCTTAGGAAACACTTTATAAGTGTTGTCCAGATTTAGTGTGGCCGTAGACCTAAAATGCTCTAGTGTCACATGTCATTCATACATACAAGACTAAGAAGATTTAGCATCCTAAGCCAAGACATCTAATATTAACATTGATACATTCATTTACTAAGGAACACAAGTCTACCAAGACAATGCACAACATACTTCACCTTAACACATATTACATGTCATTATTTAAGCACATAGAAATAACCATTATTATCTTTACATCATCCTATACAATATCATATCATCTTAAATATAAACATCATAGTCTCATATGTTCAAGTAGGAATAACCATGCATTAATGATGCGCTCATACTTACTTCTCAAATAATAAGTAAAGCGATTGTATCAAGTAAAGAACCCAACTAATGAGGTTGGGATCGTTCCCACTAGGAAAATAGTTTAGACTTAACTTTATTCTATTATTACTATTATTTATTCCATTATTTCCCTAGAAAACAAAAGACAATAAAGGGGGGGGGGGGGGTTATTTCTAAATTAATGAAAATAATTACCTAAATTAAAGTAAAAAATTAACAGATTCATATTTTGGATCTTAATCAATTAATAAAAGTAACTAGGGCTTAAGTGTTTCCACAGGCTCCTAACTTGATAATTCTAACTATAACAATTCTTGCCTAGTACTTTCATGTAATGTGATAAGTTATGTTTCTCTAAATCTTTGGTCCGGAATCTAGAATATTTCACCCCGCACTTTTGTCCGAATACGTGTGTTGCTATACTAACCATTTCTTTACCTCAAATTAAGCATTGTATTAGATATTTGACTAAGTTATTACTTCATACAATTCGAGACTAGTCTATTAGATAGTGTACACTAAACCTATGTTGATAATTCTTTTACTATTATATACCTCCTTGGTACGACAAGTAGCACTAAGACGAGTTCTAACGTTTGCCATCTAAATAAAAGAGTTATCAAAACATGCAAGACACCATTCTAGAATTCCTATTTTAGTTAGATTTTACCTATTTATTCACTCATTATTCCCAAAACCCTAGTTATGAAGTTTAGTTACCATGGTTATAATCACCCTATTCATATATTTAATATAAGAACTCAAGCACACACTTTAATGAGAAAGAATAAAATCCAGAAATTCACTAGATTAATCAACAAAAGCACCAACAATTTATTACAGAAAAAGTGTAACAATTACTGAAATTAATCTTTCAATACTTGAACAAGAGAACAAAAGATTATAAACAGTCCAACTCTTCAAAGTCTAACCCCAAAAACGAGGTTTTCAAACTATTTATAATAAAAACAAAAACCTAATAAAAGAAGAATTCTAATAACTGTAAATCTGTCAAAATGCGTCTGCGTCGATGGACCTCATGATAAACCGTCGGGGTCATGATGAACTATCATGGCCTCCGTCGTTCCATACATCAGAAATTCATCTATTACTTTCTTCATTGCCCTCAATGAATTTGTATGACAGACCATTCCAAGCACGACGGTCCGTTGAGGGTCTATGTTCCATTATACTTTAACTTCTTGGAATTTGGGTACTGGGATTACTCTCTGATCATCACGACGAACCAGCAAGACGGACGATCATGGCTATGACCAGGGCCAACACATTATTCCCAGAAAAGATTAGTTGGGGTGATAAACAAAGGTCTATTTTAAGCTCAAATCATTTGGATCAAAGAGGGATTAATTTCATTCGTTTTTTATATCTAGGCTAAAGATTGGCTATATTTAACAAGGGCCTATCATCCTTTCCTAATTGTCTATAACAATTTACCTTTAGCAGGACTAACCAGGCAAGTTCTAGCTTAGTAAAAATAGTGGCCTATTAAAATTTTCCTCATACTCACTTAAAATCTCCTTACTCTACCGGATTATCAAAACCTAGTTTGAGTCTTAGACTTAGGGTAATGCAGTGGTGTATCTCTATGTAGATCCACACATTTATAAATTTCTATGCCTAGCCATGAATCATTTTCATTACATCAGGATATCATTTTTGTTTTAACGATCATGATTATGTACACAAGATATATACATGCCGGTTAAACAATAAAAATAATAAGTCTCTTCGCGAAAAAGAACTTAGGCAAGAAAACACCAAAAGAGGATCGTGAATCGGGATACCCAGACTTCACCCTAGCACTAACTTTCCATTTACCCCACCCTCAACCAAAATATAATTTAATGAATATAAGTCATTTAGGAAATCTAGAAACCAAAACGTCCAAGAAAATCCATAACGTCTAGAAACCAGTTTAATGAGGTGGAAAGTTCCTTAGCCTATTTGACTAGCTTTTAGAAGTCGTAAAAAGATGAAAATTTGTGTATGTGTGTCTAACATGTGTTTAAGTTGATTAATGGTTGAAATTTATTTGTACATTTCCCCAAGGACCAACCAAAGGCTTTTCAAGAGGACCGTTGCATTTTGGGGTCAAGAGTGTCTGGGCAATATGAACCCATGAAGGGAAACGACAGGACGTTTCCATTTTAGCTAATGGTCCATTTATTTAATTCTCTTAACTTACCTGCGGATGTGTTGCACGGAAGGGGACAAGGTCGTCGACTCACAGATGGACCATTAGTTGAGGTTTCCTCTATGAAGGCCTCATTTTTTACACATTTTAACTTAGTTCCAATTAATCAATTAAGGGGTTAGGTCGTTAGTTGGGTTTTAAGGTGAGTCTATCTTAATTAACACCCTTTATAAAGACCCTAACCCCATTAAATGTAATGACCTGTTTAGTCGTTTTGAGCAGCATATTTTATTCTGGAAAAACAGGCTAAGGCGACGGACCCAACGATGGACCGTCATGGGCACGACGGACCGTCGAAGGGTCTCGTTTCAAAACACTTAGAAAAACTGAAAATTGGGTACTGAAAATCGACTCTCTGAACTTCGTAACGAAATGGCAGGAAGGACCATCACAGGTGTGACGGACCGTCACAGACCCTGGGTGGAAATTTGGGTCTCTGAACTTTGCAACGACCTGCAGGACGGACCGTCGCAGGCACGACGGCCCGTCACAGGTTGCACAATCCCAGTCTGGGTCGGATTTCTTCATACGTTTTAAGGGACGTTTTTGACTATTCTTGCCTTAATTATAAAGTTAGTGGGTTAATGTTAATAAGCCTAATTACTTGGGGGTTAAAAGAGGTAACCTTAAGTTAATTAGTGGGGCATTATTGCCATCTTTTATTCTTAATTATATGTTAATTAGGTTAAAAGAAAGAGGGTTTGAATAAGAAAAATAGAAAGAACAAGGAGAGACAGAAAAAGAAAGAGAACGAGTAGAGAGAAAGAGAAACGAAGAGGATAGCAAGGATTTTTAGAAGATAGCTTGTTGATCGCAATTCTTCGGTGGAGGTAGGTTAAGGTTTTCATGCTTTAATAGTAAACTCTTAATAGAGAATGATATATATTGATAGTAATGTAAACCCTGCTATGTGCTTAATTGTATGCATGCATGAACGTGATTATATAATTGTGATTATATTAAGCATGATGAAGTTATTGAATCCCAAATCTTGATAAAAACCTAATCTCTTTTTAATGATGATGCCTTGGTAAGGGAGAAGGCTTGATGAACCTTTTGATGAGATTGATGATGCCTTGGTAAGGGAGAAGGCTTGATGAATTGATAGAATGAGATTAGGGGATCGGGTGTCACGAACCGACACATAGAATTAGGGGATCGGGTGTCACGAACCGACACTTAGATTTAGGGTATCGGGTGTCACGAACCGACACGTAGAATTAGGGGATCGGGTGTCACGAACCGACACGTAGAATTAGGGGATCGGGTGTCACGAACCGACACGTAGATTTAGGGGATCGGGTGTCACGAACCGACACGTAGATTTAGGGGATCGGGTGTCACGAACCGACACGTAGATTTAGGGGATCGAGTGTCACGAACCGACACGTAGATTTAGAGGATCGGAGTGTCACGTACCGACACAAGAGGATTAATGAATATGAGGGAGCGGAGTGTCACGTGCCGACACAAGAGAAATAAAGATAATGAATCTTGAAAGAGGTTAATATACTCAATCTAATGAACATGATTCCCAAATGAGTATGGTATTGAGGCTTGAGTCCTCATGTGTGAACTTGATGGTAATTGTTAATGATATAGTGCTTGTTGTTGCTACATGTTGAGTATCATAGTTGATTTTATGATATTACCTAGTATATATTGTTTTCTATTTTGAGTTGGCCGATGATATCTACTCAGTATCCGTGTTTTTTACTGACCCCTACTTTTATGTTTTCTTCTTGTTATTTGTGGAGTGCAGCAAACGTGCCATCGTCTTCAACTCAACAGTAATTCAAGCCAGTCTTACTACATCAGAAATTCAGGGTGAGCTGATGCTTCTTGCTTGGACTGGATCTTCTTCTTCATGTCTTGATGCCTTGAACTTCCGGCATGGACTAGCTTCTTATGTATTTTTTTTAGCTTTTAGAATACTCTTAGTTTAGTCATTCGATCGTAGATGTTCTTGTGATGATGACTTCCAGGTTTTGGGGAATAATAGATGTTGAATTTTAGAAGTTAATGAATTGGTCTTTATTTAATGAGTTTAAGTCTTCCGCATTACTTTCTGGTTATATTATATTGAAATGTTAAGGTTTAGATTGGTTGGTTCGCTCACATATGAGGGTAAGTGTGGGTGCCAGTCGCGGCCCGGTTTGGGTCGTGACATTAAACTAATCTAAGCTCTCATAACTTTCAAACTCAAACTCTCTTCCCTCTCCCTTCTTGGTCTCTCTAGTGAAGAACTCCATTGAAGACGAGGGTAGAGGATTGTTTAAGGGATGCATAGAGTCAAGTTTCACCATCAATTGTAATCAATTAACCTCTGATACTTTTTTTCTTAAATGGTTCTATCAAATTCATTTGAAAAGTTTTGTTTTCAAATGGGTCTTTTCCAATCTCGAATTCCACAGTGTGAATTCATTTGTTTATAATTTATTTTGGATATTGGGAATATATTAACATATATTCTAAAGTAATTATCATGTATATGTTGAGATATTGGTCTACTTTGTATAATATGACCTTCACCCCTTAACCCTAAGTTATGTTCTTGATATGAATTATGATAAATTTGTTTAATTTACTTGGTTATTGGTTGAACTACTACTAGAGGATTTTGTTATATTAATAATTAATGAATTAGGGGAAGAGCAGCGGAAAGAGGCCGTGGTAGAGGTCGTGTGAGGACGTCCTCTAGGGGAAGAGGACGAGCACCTAGTCCATCTGATACTAGGGCAGTGACTCCTCCACCGCCTGAGGAGGTAATAAGAGAATGGGAGGATGGGGAAAATGAACAAGTGCAGAATGAGGGATTGCCACCCCAGCCTACCCCAGAGATGATAAATCAGGTGCTCGCTTATCTTAGTGGGTTGTCCGATCAGGGTCAGGCCCCTCCAGTGTTTTCTGCACCAACACCTCCAGTTTTAGAGGTACAACATGCAGCCACTATGGCTCCTCGTATGGATGCCTCATTGGACATAGGCACGTTTCCACGTCTGACTACTGGGCCTATAATGACAAATGATCAGCATGAACTTTTCAGTAAGTTCTTGAAATTGAAACCTCTGGTCTTCAAGGGTGCTGAATCAGAGAATGCTTATGATTTTCTGGTTGACTGTCACGAGCTACTACACAAGATGGGTATAGTAGAACGATTTGGTGTGGAGTTTGTGACTTATCAGTTTCAAGGGAACGCCAAAATGTGGTGGCGGTCACATATTGAGTGTCAACCAACAGAGGCACCACCTATGACTTGGGCCTCATTCTCTAGCTTGTTTATGGAGAAGTATATCCCCCGAACTTTGAGGGATAGGAAAAGGGATGTGTTCTTGAGCCTAGAGCAAGGTAGGATGTCGGTCAATGCATATGAGGCTAAGTTTCGTGCATTATCCCGGTATACCACCCAACTGTGTTTCAGTCCACAAGAGCGAATTCGCCGGTTTGTGAAGGGGTTGAGGTCAGAATTGCGGATTTCGGCCTTACAGATAGCGGCAACGGAAAAATCCTTCCAAGAGGTGGTAGACTTTGTGATAGAAGTGGAAGCAGTGAAGCCAGACGACTTCACTACGACATCGACATCAAAAAGGTTTCGAAAGGGAGGTGAGTTTAAAAGTGCTTACACTAGAGGACAGGGTTCGGGAAGTTACTCAGTCCGACCAATTCAGTCTTCACTACAGACTGTAGTTGGGGGTCCACCTCAGACCGGTCAACACTTCTCCGAGAGACCTATGCTTGACTCCAGAGAGTGTTACGGATGTGGGGAGACTGAACATATTAGGAGAAATTGTCCAAAACAGAGTTACAGACCCCCAATAGCTAGAGGTAGAGGTGGTCATGGTAGAGGCCGTTTTTCTGGAGGGCGTGGTGGTCGAGGAAATGGTGGTCACCAAAATGGACGAGGTGATGGGAAAACTGGAGCCACTACATCACAACATTGTAGGGGCAACGGACAGACGAACGATAGGGCCCATTGTTACTCTTTCCTTGGGCGGTCTGAAGCGGAGGCATCTGATGCCGTCATCACAGGTAATCTTTTGGTTTGTGATTGCATGGCTTCTGTATTATTTGATCCCGGATCCACATTTTCTTATGTATCTTCCGCATTTGCTAATGGTCTTAATTTACATTGTGAATTGCTTGACATACCTATTCGTGTTTCTATTCCTGTGGGTGAGTCTGTAATAGTTGAAAGGGTGTATAGGTCTTGTCTTGTAACTTTTGTGGGGAGCAATAATTATGTAGACTTGGTTATCTTAGAAATGGTCGATTTTGATGTAATTCTGGGTATGACTTGGCTTTCTCCGCAATTTGCGATCTTGGATTGTAATGCTAAAACGGTGACGTTAGCCAAGCCTGGGACAGATCCGTTAGTGTGGGAGGGTGACTACACTTCCAATCCGGTGCGTATCATCTCCTTTCTTCGTGCTAAGAAAATGGTTAGCAAAGGGTGTTTAGCTTTCTTGGCACGTCTCAAGGATGACACTACCCAAGTACCTTCGATTGAGTCGGTTTCGGTAGTCCGCGAGTTTTTGGATGTGTTCCCTGTAGATCTTCCTGGTATGCCACCAGATAGGGATATTGATTTCTGTATTGACCTTGAACCGGGTACTCGCCCCATTTCGATACCCCCTTATAGAATGGCTCCCGCAGAGTTAAGAGAGTTAAAAGCCCAACTTCAAGAGTTGTTAAACAAAGGCTTTATTAGACCAAGTGCATCTCCTTGGGGTGCTCCGGTTTTGTTTGTAAAGAAGAAGGATGGGAGTTTTCGAATGTGTATAGACTACAGACAACTAAACAAGGTAACCATAAAGAACAAGTATCCTCTTCCCCGCATTAATGATCTGTTCGATCAGTTACAAGGTGATTGTGTCTTCTCTAAGATTGACTTGAGATCCGGTTATCATCAATTGAAAATACGGGCAACAGATGCGCCAAAGACTGCTTTTCGAACGAGGTATGGGCATTACGAATTTGTAGTGATGTCTTTTGGACTTACTAATGCCCCTGCTGCGTTCATGAGCTTGATGAACGGGATTTTTAAGCCATATTTGGACCTCTTGGTGATCGTATTTGTTGATGATATATTGGTATACTCAAAGAGCAAGAAGGAACATGAAGAGCATTTGAGAATGGTATGGGAAATGTTGAGGGAGAAAAAACTTTATGCCAAGTTCTCTAAGTGTGAGTTTTGGCTAGATGCAGTGTCCTTCTTGGGGCACGTGGTTTCTAAAGAAGGAGTGATGGTGGATCCTTCTAAGATTGCGACAGTAAAGAATTGGGTAAGACCTACTAATGTGTCAGAAATAAGGAGCTTTGTTGGGTTAGCTAGCTACTACCGCCGATTTGTCAAGGGATTCTCTTCTATTGCTTCCCAATTGACGAACTTGACTAAGCAGAATGTTCCATTTGTATGGTCGGACGAATGTGAGGAAAGCTTTCAGAAGCTCAAGACTTTGTTGACTACCGCACCTATCCTTACCTTGCCAGTAGAGGGTAAGAACTTCATTGTTTATTATGATGCATCCTATTCTTGTTTGGGTGCAGTACTAATGCAAGAGAAGAGTGTGATTGCTTATGCTTCAAAGCAATTAAAAGTGCATGAACGTAACTATCCAACTCATGATTTGGAATTGGCTGCGGTAGTGTTTTCATTAAAGCAATGGAGACACTATTTATATGGGGTTAAGTGTGAGGTCTACACGGATCATCGTAGCCTTCAGTATGTCTTTACTCAGAAAGATTTGAACTTAAGACAGAGGAGATGGATGGAGTTACTAAAGGACTACGATATCACTATCTTGTATCATCCGGGAAAAGCGAATGTTGTGGCAGATGCATTAAGTAGAAAAGCGGGAAGCATGGGAAGTCTAGCTCACTTGCAAGTTTCTAGACGACCATTGGCTAGAGAGGTTCAGACTCTGGCTAACGACTTGATGAGGTTAGAAGTAAATGAGAAGGGAGGATTTTTAGCTAGTGTGGTGTCAAGATCTTCTTTTCTTGACAAAATTAAGGGAAAACAGTTTGATGATGAGAAACTAAGGCGAATCCAAGATAAAGTATTGCGAGGGAAGGCTAAGGAAGCACAAATCGATGAGGAAGGTGTTTTGAGAATCAAGGGAAGGGTATGTGTACCCCGCGTCGATGATTTGATCAACACTGTTCTGACAGAGGCTCATAGTTCAAGGTATTCTATACATCCGGGTGCAACCAAGATGTATCGTGACCTAAAGCAACACTTTTGGTGAAGTAGAATGAAGCGTGATATTGTTGACTTTATTGCCAAGTGTCCAAACTGTCAACAAGTAAAGTATGAACACCAAAGGCCCAGAGGAACACTTCAGAGAATGCTTATTCCTGAATGGAAGTGGGAGAGAATTGCAATGGACTTTGTGGTTGGTCTTCCCAAGACATTGGGAAAGTTTGATTCTATTTGGGTAATTGTTGATAGGTTAACTAAGTCTGCTCATTTTATTCCGGTTAAGGTGACTTACAATGCCGAGAAGTTAGCCAAGATCTATATCTCAGAGATCGTTCGATTGCATGGGATTCCACTATCCATCATATCAGATAGAGGTACGCAGTTTACTTCTAAGTTTTGGAAAACATTGCATGCGGAATTGGGTACTAGGTTGGACCTTAGTACTGCGTTCCATCCCCAGACCGATGGTCAGTCTGAGCGAACGATTCAAGTGTTGGAAGATATGCTTCGTGCATGTGGGATAGAGTTTGGTGGCCATTGGGATAGCTTCCTACCCTCAGCGGAGTTTTCATACAATAATAGCTATCACTCGAGCATTGATATGGCTCCATTTGGAGCATTGTATGGTAGGAGATGTAGGTCCCCCATTGGTTGGTTTGATGCGTTCGAGGTTAGACCTTGGGGTACGGATCTCTTGAGGGATTCGATGGAGAAGGTGAAATCTATTCAAGAAAAGCTTCTAGCGGCGCAAAGTAGACAAAAAGAATATGCAGATCGAAAGGTTAGAGACTTAGAGTTCATGGAGGGAGAACAAGTCTTGCTGAAGGTTTCGCCCATGAAAGGGGTGATGCGGTTTGGAAAAATGGGTAAGCTAAGTCCAAGGTATATTGGACCATTTGAAGTACTCAAGCGAGTAGGGGAGGTGGCTTATGAGTTAGCCTTGCCTCCAGAGCTGTCCGGGGTACATCCGGTATTCCATGTGTCGATGTTGAAAAGATACCATGGGGATGGAAACTACATTATCCGTTGGGATTCAGTTTTGCTTGATGAGAACTTTTCTAATGAGGAGGATCCTGTTTCTATTTTAGATAGAGAAGTTCGCAAGGTAAGGTCAAGAGAGATTACATCCATCAAGGTGCAATGGAAGAATCGACCCGTTGAAGAAGCCACTTGGGAGAAGGAGGCGGATATGCGAGAAAAATACCCACATTTGTTTACAGATTCAGGTACTCCTTTTCGCCCTTGTTGTCCTTCTTTTGATCATTCAGGGATGAACGATGGGTAAATTGGTATCTATTGTAACGACCTGTTTAGTCGTTTTGAGAAGCAGGTTTTATTCTTGAAAAACAGGCTGAGGCGACGGACCCAACGACGGACCGTCGCAGGGTCTCGTTTCAAAACACTTAGAAAAACTGAAAATTGGGTACTGAAAATCGACTCTCTAAACTTCGTAACGAAATGGCAGGATGGACCGTCACAGGTGTGACGGACAGTTATAGGTTGCGCAATCCCAGTCTGGGTCAGATTTCTTCATACGTTTTAAGGGAAGTTTTTGACTATTCTTGCCTTAATTATAAAGTTAGTGGGTTAATGTTAATAAGCCTAATTACTTGGGGGTTAAAAGAGGTAACCTTAAGTTAATTAGTGGGGCATTATTGCCATCTTTTATTCTTAATTATATGTTAATTAGGGTAAAAGAAAGAGGGTTTGAATAAGAAAAATAGAAAGAACAAGGAGAGACAGAAAAAGAAAGAGAACTAGTAGAGAGAGAGAGAAACGAAGAGGATAGCAAGGATTTTGAGAAGATAGCTTGTTGATCGCAATTCTTCGGTGGAGGTAGGTTATGGTTTTCATGCTTTCATAGTAAACTCTTAATAGAGAATGATATATATTGATAGTATTATAAACCCTGCTATGTGCTTAATTGTATGCATGCATGAACGTGATTATATAATTGTGATTATATTAAAAATGATGAAGTTATTGAATCCCAAATCTTGATAAAAACCTAATCTTTTTTTAATGATGATGCCTTGGTAAGGGAGAAGGCTTGATGAACCTTTTGATGAGATTGATGATGCCTTGGTAAGGGAGAAGGCTTGATGAGTTGATAGAATGAGATTAGGGGATCGGGTGTCACGAACCGACACGTAGAATTAGGGGATCGGGTGTAACGAACCGACACGTAGATTTAGGGGATCGGGTGTCACGAACCGACACGTAGAATTAGAAGATCGGGTATCACAAACCGACACATAGAATTAGGGGATCGAGTGTCACGAACCGACGCGTAGATTTAGGGGATCGGGTGTCACAAACCGACACGTAGATTTAGGGGATCGGGTGTCACGAACCGACACATAGATTTAGGGGATCGGGTGTCACGAACTGACACGTAGATTTAGGGGATCGGGTGTCACGAACCGACACGTAGATTTAGAGGATCGGAGTGTCACGTACCAACACAAGAGGATTAATGAATATGAGGGAGCGGAGTGTCACGTGCCGACACAAGAGAAATAAAGATAATGAATCTTGAAAGAGGTTAATATACTCAATCTAATGAACATGATTTCCAAATGAGTATGGTATTGAGGCTTGAGTCCTCATGTGTGAACTTGATGGTAATTGTTAATGATATAGTGCTTGTTCTTGCTACATGTTGAGTATCATAGTTGATTTTATGATATTACTTGGTATATATTGTTTTCTATTTTGAGTTGGCCGATGATATCTACTCAGTACCCATGTTTTGTACTGACCCCTACTTTTATGTTTTCTTCTTGTTATTTGTGGAGTGCAGCAAACGTGCCATCGTCTTCAACTCAACAGTAATTCAAGCCAGTCTTACTACATCGGAAATTCAGGGTGAGCTAATGCTTCTAGCTTGGACTGGATCTTCTTCTTCAAGTCTTGATGCCTTGAACTTCCGGCATGGACTAGCTTCTTATGTATTTTTTTTTAGCTTTTAGAATACTCTTAGTTTAGTCATTCGATCGTAGATGTTCTTGTGATGAAGACTTCCAGATTTTGGGGAATAATAGATGTTGAATTTTAGAAGTTAATTAATTGGTCTTTATTTAATGAGTTTAAGTCTTCCGCATTACTTTCTGTTGATATTATATTGAAATGTTAAGGTTTAGATTGGTTGGTTCGCTCACATAGGAGGGTAAGTGTGGGTGCCAGTCGCGGCCCGGTTTGGGTCGTGACATTAAACTAATCTAAGCTCTCATAACTTTCAAACTCAAACTCTCTTCCCTCTCCCTTCTTGGTCTCTCTCGTGAAGAACTCCATTGAAGACGAAGGTAGAGGATTGTTTTAGGGATGCATAGAGTCAAGTTTCACCATCAATTGTAATCAATTAACCTCTGATACTTTTTTTCTTAAATGGTTCTATCAAATTCATTTGAAAAGTTTTGTTTTCAAGTAGGTCTTTTCCAATCTCGAATTCCACAGTGTGAATTCATTTGTTTATAATTTATTTTGGATATTGGGAATATATTAACATATATTCTAAATTAATTATCATGTATATGTTGAGATATTGGTCTACTTTGTATAATATGACCTTCACCCCTTGACCCTAAGTTATGTTCTTGATATGAATTATGATAAATTTGTTTAATTTACTTGGTTATTGGTTGAACTACTACTAGAGGATTTTGTTATATTAATAATTAATGAATTAGGATGTATTATAGTCCTATCTTTGACAGTTCTTGAGAAGTTGATCTATGTTATGAAATATGTTGTAAATTAACCTAAGTATGTTATCTTAAGCTATGACTATTATTGAATTATGATGTTGTGCTTCCTTTAGCCTTTTCATCATGTTGGTCCTGGAGTTATGATGATGTTATACTCTTATTGGTTTTAATTAAGGGTTGATAGTAAGACCTTAATGATGAGTCATAATGTAGGCTTGATATGTCTTGTACTACCTACTCTTTACTTCAATTACTGTATATTGTGATTATGTCATGATATTGTATTGGGATTTATAGGGTTTGTATGACATTGAATTGAAATGGCTTGACTATGGTTTGTGAGTTGTTGGCTTATGATGTAAATGTTATATGGATGGTGAATGATTTACAAATGTGCCTTATCATGAAGTAACATGTAAATGTGCTTATCTAACTTATATGAATTGTAATGAATGAATTTAACTCAAGCAGTTCTTATTGAGCTGTGATGATGATGATGATATTTAATCAATGGTTAGGCCCTATGACCTACAGTAAGCTATAATGATTAATAAAGACATTTCTAAAGGGAGTCTAGCTTAGAACCGAGTGAACTAGAGTGAGGAGTGTCCCTTCCTACATAGAGAAGGTAGGATCACTAACATACTCTTGAGATTAGAAACTACAATACATGTAGCATAAAGAGGGACCCAACTATATCTCCTAGTTCTTTAACTATGTTTCCCTCATAGGAATACTATCTAGTAGATCCATGTAGTTTCTATATTCATGTTTTGTTAGTACCTTGGAAAGTAGTCCACATTTTTTTTGGTGTAAGGTTTCATGACACCGAATTCCACATTATCTCATTTTGTTTATGTCGGTGAAGGGAAGATGTTCCCTAAGGTAAAACGAATCACATTATTAAACTCTAACAAATATGACCTAATTTGTTTAGATTAGTATATGTAGGGTTATGGGACTCTACCTATACATTGCACTAGTTAACCTTAAGGGATGTCTTGGGATTATGTTTTTATGTATGTATATGATTTTAAATGTAAAGGATATAGATATGATTATCTTACATGTTATTGACACTATGTGACGATAGTTACTCCTATAAACATGTAGTTGGTCTATAATGCGAAAGTATGATATTTTGCACTCGTAATGTTATGTCAGGTGAGGTTAGATATTGGTTATGGTTAATTATAGGTTTACTTTATTAAGTAAGTTTATATGGCTTTGCTTGGTTATTGCACAAGTAGACTTAAAGAGGGTCATGATTGATGGTCTTACTTTGGTTATGTTATAATGAACTCTTATTCCTTCTTGTTGAGGTAATGACTTGATCGTAGAGTGGTTGGACTGTAGGTCTAACTACGTGATATTCATGTTTACTTGACTAGTTTGATGTTTTTATTCTTATGGTGTACATGCCTATGAGTTAATGATTGTGTTTTATGAATTGGTATGGTATTAGTGAATGAGCATAAAAGTTTTCAAATTCATTTTTTAGCATGATTCTATAGTATGAGTGCGTACGGATTCATACTTAGTACAGTAACCCCATTTCTTCCTTTTCGCAAACATTTTAGGTTCCAATCGTTTAAGGGATTTTTAAAGACGACTTGAACAATACTTGGATTTTTTAATCATCTAAGTAGGTGATATACCATGGTTTCACGGTATTTTTAACGTTTTTTACTAATGTTTAGTGTGTGTACAAAAGCTTTTTTTATTGATTTTTATGTAGGTTTCTCTTTATTTGCATCAAATCCGTCTAAAGATGAACGCAGATGTTTTTGAGCAAGAAATGCAGAAAAGTTACCACCTACGAAGATGGTGACAGTCCGTAGATTGCATCGTAGTGAAGCTTCTGAAGGAAGATGGGGAAGTCTGACCTAAGTGTGGGATTATGAAGTTTATGAAGGACCTTCATAGACACGAAGGTCCGTCCTGCTTATTCGTCGTGATGATAAGAGATTAGTACTAGTACCCAAATTCCAAGAAGTTTAAGTGTTATGGAACGGAGGACCTCTACTGGGAGTTGTGCTTGGAACGGTCCATCATACTTGTTCATCGAGGGTAATGAAGAAAGTAGCAGAAGGATTTGTAATGTATAGGATGACAGAGACTATGATAGCCCATCGTGACCATGACGGCCAGTCAGAAGGTCCGTCGAGTCGGACACGTTTTGACAGATTTTCAGCAATTAGAGTCCTTCTTTTATTAGATTTTTGTTTTTTAAAAGAGTGAGAAAAACCTTATTTTTAGGGTTAGACTCTTCGTGGTTACACTTTCTGTTAGTATTCTCTTTGTTATTATACTTTTTGATCATTATACTTCTGCAGAATCTTTAGTCCTCGATTAATTTCAGTAGTTGATACACTTTTTGTATAATAGAATCATAGGAACAATCCCAACCTCATTAGTTGATTTCTTACTTTATATGACCGCTTTACTTCTTATTTGAGAAGTAATTTTGAGCGTATCAAGTTTTGGCGCCACTGCCGGAGAAAATATTTTTTAGATTAACTCAAACTTATTAATAAAGTTTAGTAAATATTTTCTTAATTTTACTTTTTTATTGTTATTGATTCTTGCAGAACTATCTTCCTGGTATGCCAAATACACGGAGAGGAAGAGGACCCTTGTTTCCCTACGATCATGATTAGAGCTTATACTATGCAGTATGAATCAAAACTTGGGTATTAACGTTGATGATCCAAACCGGAACATCCCAGCTCCGGTTGATGTTCATGGACAGTTATTACCCGATACTCCGGGTGAATGTCAACAAAGGGGATAAAATCCCGCTCCACGTTCTCAAGAATACTAAAGAGGCTAAGATAATATAACAGACTATGATGGGACACTTGTATTGCCCCCTGTACCACAAGGCCACACCATTGTGGTAACTAGTAGTCCGATTCAAATTCTCACTACCAGAGGTTTGTTTTCATGGCTACCTTCTGAGGATCCACATGCCCATATAGCTATGGTAAGGGAAGTGTGTAAAGGTGTGTAGGGAGGCCTGATTTGGATTTGGAAGTAATAAGGCTAAGAGTCTTTCCTCTCTCACTGATGGTAGAGGCTGCTACTTTGTTCCCTAAGCTCCGTTATAACTCTATTTTCGCATAGAACCAACTAAGGGATGTTTTGTTAGCACGTTACTACCCGGTCTCTAACAAACTAAACCACAAAGACAGAGTGAACAACTTTGTGGCACTACCAGGAGAGTCATATAGTAGTTCTTGAGATATATTCACCTCATTTTTAAGAAGCATTCCCAATCACCGCATAGATGATGAATCACTAAAGGAATACTTTTATCGGGAAAAGGATGATAATAATAAAGCGGTATTGGATATTATAGCGGGTGGTTCTTATGGGTAGTGTTCTTATGCATTGATTGCCAAAAAGTTAGAGAAAATATCCGGAACAATAAAGCTTGGAGTACGAGGAAGTCTGATACTGGGAAAATATCTTCGCGGTGCAATCCACTCACAACCAAGCCACAGATGAGATTCATGAAGAGATGGCTCTAATAAGAACTAAGCTTGGGTTGGTATTAAAACATATCACTGAGGGTGCAGAAAAGATAAATGCAGTTAACTACTTGTCTAAACCACCACCACAAAATGGTGAATGCTATTATAAGGAGAATTCCAATGCGGTAAATGAACAAACGGGAAGTTTTCGACCGAATGCCCAAGGCTTAATTCAAGAGATTTGGAATCAAGGTCATGCAAACCAAGGTTAAATCTATCGTAACTATAATCGTAAGGGTCATTATGTCCTATATGGAAACTACAATTACGGCAACAACTTCAACACTGGTAACTATGGTAACAGAAATGATAGGAATGGGCACTATGTCACTCCTCAAAATCGTGAAATTAATCCTAGGGATTGTGGAGATAGTATAGCGCGAGTTGAGGATATGTTGCACACAAATAACGAGGAGGTTCATGCTTTTCTCCATTTACACGGCACGTCGTGGAGTATCCCTATAGGCCTTTTCACTGCTCGATTGGCCATCAGTAGCCACATCGCAGTGGACTTTGGGTTGCCCAAACCCAACTTCTTGTAAATGGAGAAAAGCATGAGATTTATACTTGTCCCAGATCACATAATGCTTTTGCAAAATGTATGACCTGACTATACAAGGAATAGTGAATGCACCCGCATCTTCTTTCTTTTGTACGAGAGATCTCATAGCAGTAGCACTGCAATGCTGCATTCTATCATCATCCTCAAAAGTGACCGATGTTTTGTTTGTAACCATATCTTTCATAAACTTGACATAACCAAGCATTTGTTCTAGAGCTTATACCAAAGAGACATTGAAAGAATGTTGCTTCAACATTGTTATAAAATGCTTACATTTACCATCCTCGTTATTTTTCGCTAAACTATGAGGAAAGGTGGGTGTCTAGGCATCGGAATTACCTTTATAGGCACTTCATCATCTTTTCCAGTGTTATCTTCTACTTCATCACTACCATCTACCACCTTATCATTGTCTTTTATCATCTTTTCCTCTTTAGACGGCTTAGATGGGTCAATGGTCTGCTTACCACCCCGATTAGTGATTTCCATACAATGTCCGTCATTTTTCAGATATTGGACAGTGTTGGTACGAAGAGTGCCCGGTTGCCGTGTTTTCACAGTCACAGATAGCTGAGCCTTTTGCAACTAAATATGCTTAATCGATATTGCATCTGTATAGACATTTTGCCCAAAACCTGCTAAATAACTACTTAAATCTTTAATATGCTCATCATTTAACATCAAACCTTCTCATCATTTTGTGCAACATATCCTCAACTCGAACCAACTCGCACCATACTATCTCCAACATCCCTAGGAGTAACTTCATGATATCGAGGAGGGACATAGGGCCCATTCCTATCATTTCTATTACCATAGTTACCCCTGGTGAGGTTGTTGTCGCGGTTGTAATTTTCTTCACAAATGTAATGACCGTCACGTTTATAGTTACCACAGATCCGATCTTGGTTCCTTGACCTTGGTGCCAACTCTCCTAATTAGAGACTTGGGCACTCGGTCGAAACCCCCTGTCTGCTCATTCACCGCATAGGAATCCTCCTCATAATAGCATTCATCATTTGGTGGTGGTGCTTTAGAAAAATAGTTAACTGTATTTATCTTTTGTGTACCCCAGTGATATGTTTTAATATCAACCTATGCTCAGTTCTCATATGATCCATCTCTTCACGAATCTCATCAGTAGGTGGGTTGTGAGTGGATTGCACTACGAACGTATTTCTCCCAGTATAGGACTTCCTACTATTCCAAGTTTTATTGTTACGGAGGATTTTCTCTATCTTTTCAAAAATCTCACCATGAGGGAACTCCCCATAGGAACTACCCGCTATAGTATCCAACACCGCTTTTTTATTATCCTCCTTTCTCCGATAGAAGTATTCCTTCAGATACTCATCATTTATACGATGATTGGGGACGCTTCTCAAAAACGAGGTGAATCTATCCATAGAACTATTAACTGACTCTCCAGGTAGTGCCACAAAGTTGTTCACTCTGTCTTTGTAGTTTAGTTTCTTGGAGACCGGGTGGTAGCGTGCTAAGGAAATGTCCCTTAGTTGGTTCCAAGTGAAAATTGAGTTATAAAAGATCTTAGGGAACCAAATAGCAGCTTCTCCCATCATTGAGAGAGGAAACACTCTTAGCTCTATTACATCCACGTCCAAGTAAGGCCTCCCTACACAACTTTTACACATTGACCTTACCTTAGCTATATGGATTTATGGATCCTCAGAAGGTAGCCCAGAAAACAAACCTCTTGAAGTGAGCATTTGCAATAGGCTAATAGTTACCACAAAGGTTTGGCCTGGTGTTATAGGGTGAAAGACAAGCGGCCAATCGGAATATGATATATTGCCATAGACTCTGTAGTATTCTAAGGGCCGTAGAGCGAGATTTTGTCCCCTCTGTTGGTTTTCACCTAGAGCATCGGGTAACAACTGACCATGAACATCTACCGGAGCTGGGATGTTCTTGTTTGGATCATCATCATTTATACCTAAGTTTCGATTCATGTTGCATAGTGTACGCTATAATTCGTGAATGTAAGGAAACATGAGCTCTCTTCCTCTCCTTGTATTTGGCATACATGGAAGATAGTTCTGCAAGAATCAAAAACAATAAACAAAGTAAAATTAAGAAAATATTGACTAAACTTTTGTAATAAGTTTAAGTTAATCTAAAAGCTACTTTTCCAGGCAAAGGGGCCAAAATTTGATAAGGCTTAGACTTACTTCTCAAATAAGAAGTAAAACAGTTGTATTAAGTAAAGAACCCAACAAATGAGGTTGGGATCGTTCCCACGAGAAAAATAGTTCAGACCTAACTTTAATCTATTATTATTAATTTTTAATCAATTATTTCCTTGGAAAACAAAAACAATAAAAGGGGTTTTCTTACTTCTTAATTATTGAAAATAACTAGCTAAATTAAAGGAGACAACTAACAACTTTAAATGTTGGAGTTTAATAAATTAATAAAAGTAACTAGGGTTTACGTGTTCCCCATAGGTTCCTAACATGATAATTCTAACTATAACAATTCTTTCCTAGAATCTTGCATGCAAAGTGATAAGTTATGTATTTCTAAATCCTTGGTCCGACATCTAGAAAATTTCACTCCGCACCTTGGTACGGCAATGTTTGTTTCAATACTAACCCTTACCTTTACTTCATATTAAGCATTATATTCGATATTTGACTAAGTTATTACCTTGTACCAATTAATACTAGCCTATTAGATAGTATACACTAAAGCTATGTTGATACTACTATTCCTATTATCTACCACCCTGGTCCGGCAAGTAGCATTAAGGCGAGTTCTAACGTTTTCCATCCGTTAAAAAGACTTCTAAGCGAAAGAATAATCAATACATGGAAGACCCTATTCTAGAATTGTTATTTTCTTTAGGTTTTACCTCATTATTCGCTTATAGTTCCCATAACCCTAGTTATGGAGTTTAGTTACCCATAGTCTTAAACAAAATATTCATATATGTAATATAAGAATTCATGCACTTACATCAATGAGAGAGAATAAAATCCAGAAATTTACTTGATTAATTAACAAAATCACCAACAATCAACTCCAGAAAATAATGCAACAATCCAAAATGTAATAATCAAGATAATCTCCTCACAAAGAATATAACATTAAAGTGTCTAATAACCAAGCCTCTAACCCAAAAAACGAGGTTTTTTCAAACTATTTATAAATAACACAAATCTAATAAAAGAAAGACTCTAATTGCTGGAAATCTGTGAAAATACGGCAGGGTCGACGGACCTCGCGACGGGTCGTCGCGGCCACGACGGTTCGTTATGGACCCCGCGTCCCATACATTGTAAATTCTTCTGCTGCTCTCTTCATTACCCTCGACGGCTGGTATTACGGATCATCACAGGAACAACGGTCAATTGAGGTTCTATGTTCCATAAGACTTAAACACTTGGAATTTAGGTATTGGGACTACTTCTCTGATCTTAACGAAGAACCAGTAGGACGGACGTTCATGGCTACAACGGTCCGTCACGCACATTGTAACCCCACACTTTGTAAGACTTCCCCATCTTCTTTCAGCAGCTTCACTACGAGGCAACCTACGGTCTGTCACAGGCACGACGGATTGTCAAAAGCTCCGTAGATGGTACTTTTCTGCATTTCTTCCTCAAAAACATCCGCGTTTATCCTTAGACAGATTTCCCTCAAATAAATAAAAACTTACATAAAAAATTATACAAAAACGCTTTTGGACACACACTGAAATTAAGCAAAAAATATTAAAAATACCGTGAATCCATGGTATATAAGATGCCCCTGCACTTGTCTGTTGATGGAGAGGGTGCCTACTTAGTAACAGAGTCGAAAGGATCCATCAAGAAGGCAAACTTGACCTTCACGACTAAGTTCTTGTTGGTGATTTTCCTCCACATCCGTTCCCCCATGGCTGCTGATAATATAGTCATATGGCATCGTGAATTTCTGATGGCGGAGATGATAGCCAGGTTTGAGATGGACATCGCTTGGCTTCTATAGGCGTTCATGAACGAGAGGGATTTCAAGGTAACAACTACTTACCCTTATCTGTGCATGATATTTCCCTTATGCAAGTCCACTGGTGTGCCCAAATGGCACATTGATCAGGTCAAGACTCTGCTGCGCACTTTTGATATTGTCCTCACAAGGGATGATGCCAATGACTTGCCAATGACTTAGCTCCACACAGCGGGCCCCGTCCAAAGTTGCCTTCACTTGGTGAAAATCTGGTAGATATAGTAGCATATGCTCGAACGGCTACGCAGGCTTCTTCTGAAACTACTAACACTACCCAGGTTGAATGTATCTCGAGTAGTATCACTGCCCCTAGATCTTGTCACCCAGCCCCGTTCCCCGCTCTGGTTCCGCTTGCTAGGGTCAAAAAAACTAGAGCAAGAGATGGCTACACTTCTGCATCATATTCAGCCTTGGATGTTGATGTCTATTGTCTAGGTGGAAGAGCGCTTGGAGTGTAAAATGGTCCAGCACACAGAGTGGAAGATCGCTGAGGTTCATAAACTCTTGGACGCTTTTGAGTTACGGGTGCTAACCCGGCCAGCTTCTCAGGTGGACGTATCGACCCTTCAGGCAACGGTTGAGAGTCTGTGAGCGGACATTGATATGACCCTAGAGGCTAGGGTGCCTGAGTTTGAGGCCCCTTCTTCAAAGCCTGTTGAGGACACATTGATGGCGGCCTTATTCGTCACTTCTGAGACTTCACCACGTCCCCCTTGAGAGCATGCCAAGAGGCGCAAGGGTCGAGAGGAGATGAGTCTAGAGCACTAAAGAAGGAGCGACGTGAGATAAAGGTTGCGAGGAGAGCCTCACTTGCTGATGAGGAGGCTCGTTGGATTAGGGCTGTAGAGTCAGCTGCTTATAGTGTTGTTGCTAATGAGGACACTAGTGAGGGTGTCCAGACTACATATGTAGTGGTTTCTGAGGAACTGGACACACAAGCTTGCTGATCGTCGGCGCTATGCGCCAAAGGTTTTTCTTCACCTACCACTCTCGTATCACAATTTATTTATGCATTGGGGACAATTGCACATCTTTTTGTTAGCGGTGGGGTAAATGGAAAGTTTATGCTAGGGTGAAGTCTGAGTAGACAAATTCACTATCATCTTTTTGGCTTTTCATGCCTGTATTCTTTTTCACCAAGAGACTGATTATTTTTATTGCTGAACCGGCATGTCTATATTTTGTGTACATAGTTTATCTCTGAAGTATAATGGCAAAAACTATATCCTGATGTCAAAGGGTATGGTATAGCAGCCTTTCCGAGCGAGCCTCTGGGATCTCCTGTAAACCCCCATGATGTGGAAAAGGGAGGATATTAGGGGAAGCAGTGAGTGGAGATTCCCCTGCAGAGAGTCGAATGAGGGGAGACCCTCACGTCCGGTTCGGAGGGCGGGGATATCATCCATACCAAATAGAGTTATACTAATTGATAAACAAAAATACAATGTAAATGGGTAGAAATCAGAGATACATATCTGAGAATTTGACAAAAACATGCGAGGAAGGAACTTGGTGATCAAGAAGAGAACCACAGCAGCATACTCCGACTAGTAATGAGTGGATTTTAAGAATTCGTGGACTTTGGGGAAATGAACGGTTGAAAGAGAGGTGGGAAGTGGGAAGTTTAAGAGAGAGGGAATGGGAGAAAGAGGGAAAGAAACCGTTCAAATAAAGGGGTGGGGTTTTTTATAGGTTGAAATTTTTTAAAAGTTCCCAACTGGGTCTGGTCAAGTACGCGTATTAATGATGCAATGACTCCCCAACGACGTTCAATCGCTATTGTGATGGTCCGTCATTAGTTCTGTCGCGTGTGCTCTAGTTTTCGATATAACCAAAAGACGTACCTTGCATGATGGATTCATGCGACGGTTCGTGGCATTCGTGACGGGCCGTCGATGGGTCCGTTAAGACTGTTGCATAGTGATTTTTTGCAAAATTTCCTTGTGATGTACCTTCAAATTAAAAAACCCATTAGTAAAAAATGTTACCATTACTAAAAAGTAAACTAAAAGTATTCGGTTGCCTCCCAACAAGCGCCTGATTAACGTCGTGGCACGACTGAGGACACTTGATTACTCAGCCTTCATCAAGATGGTATGCCTCTATCACTTCATTCAGCGACTCAGTATGCCTTAAATAGAGTTTTGTTCATTCTCCATTCACCTTAAACCACACTCCCTCTTTAGTTTCTAACTCAACTGCTCCACTAGGGAATATTAGGTAAATAAAGTAAGGGCAAGTCCATTTGGAATTGAGTTTGCCTGGAAGCCAACGCAACCTAGAACTGTCTAAAAGCACAAAATCCCCAACCATAAACTCTTGTTTTTCACATTTTAGGTCATAATCCTTCCACATCTTTTCTTTGTAGGATATAGTAGATACCTATTGGATCTAAAAACTCTTCCTCATAGACCTACAAATGTTCATCTTACCCTTTTCCATATCAACTAAGGCTCTACACGTAGCAAGGAATGACCTCCCAAGAATAATAGGCACCTAAAAATCGACTTCACAATCAAAAATAACAAAATATGCCAGAAATATGAATGACTCCACTTTTAGTAGCACTTCGTGTAGTATCCCTGTAGGTCTTTTCACTTTTCGATCGGCCATCAGTAGCCGCATCGCAGTGGGATTTGGGTAACCCAAACCCAACTTCTTGAAAGTCGAGATGGGCATGAGATATATGCTTGCCCCCAGATTACATAATGCTTTCGCAAAATGTAATGACCCGACTGTACAAGGAATAGTGAACACACCTGGATCTTCTGTCCTTTGCACGAGAGATCTTGTATCAATAGCACTAAATGCTACATTCTATTATCATCCTCAAAAGTGACCGATCTTTTCTTTGTAACGAGATATTTCATAAACTTTGTATGACCGAGAATTTATTCGTGAGCTTCTACCGAAGGGACATTGATAGAAAGTTGCCTCATCAATGTTATAAAATGCCGATATTTACCATCCGCAGTATTTTTCACTAATCTCTGAGGAAATGGTTGTGGTGGTGTAGGAATGGGAATTACCTTTATAGGCACTTCAGCATCTTTTCCAGTGTTATCTTCTACTTCACCACTACCATCTACCACCTTATCATTGTTTTTTATCATCTTTTCCTCTTTAGACGGCTTAGAAGGGTCAATGGTCTGCTTACCACCCCGATTAGTGATTTCCATACAATGTCCGTCATTTTTCAGATATTGGACAGTGTTGGTACGAAGAGTGCCCGGTTGCCGTGTGTTCACAGTCGCAGATAGCTGAGCCTTTTCCAACTAAATATGCTTAATCGATATTGCATCTGTATAGACATTTTTCCCAAAACCTGCTAAATAACTACTTAAATCTTTAATATGCTCATCATTTAACATCAAACCTTCTCATCATTTTGTGCAACATATCCTCAACTCGCACCAACTCGCACCATACTATCTCCACCATCCCTAGGAGTAACTTCATGATATCGAGGAGGGACATAGGGCCCATTCCTATCATTTCTATCACCATAGTTACCCCTGGTGAGGTTGTTGTCGCGGTTGTAATTTTCTTCACAAATGTAATGACCCTCACGTTTATAGTTACCACAGATCCGAGCTTGGTTCCCTTGACCTTGGTGCCAACTCTCCTAATTAGAGACTTGGGCACTCGGTCGAAACCCCCTGTCTGCTCATTCACCGCATAGGAATCCTCCTCATAATAGCATTCATCATTTGGTGGTGGTGCTTTAGAAAAATAGTTAACTGTATTTATCTTTTCTGTACCCCAGTGATATGTTTTAATATCAACCTATGCTCATTTCTCATATGATCCATCTCTTCACGAATCTCATCAGTAGGTGGGTTGTGAGTGGATTGCACTACGAACGTATTTCTCCCAGTATAGGACTTCCTACTATTCCAAGCTTTATTGTTACGGAGGATTTTCTCTAACTTTTCAACAATCTCACCATGAGGGAACTCCCCATAGGAACCACCCGCTATAGTATCCAACACCGCTTTTTTATTATCCTCCTGTCTCCGATAGAAGTATTCCTTCAGATACTCATCATTTATACGATGATTGGGGACGCTTCTCAAAAACGAGGTGAATCTATCCCATGAACTATTAACTGACTCTCCAGGTAGTGCCACAAAGTTGTTCACTCTGTCTTTGTAGTTTAGTTTCTTGGAGACCGGGTGGTAGCGTGCTAAGGAAATGTCCCTTAGTTGGTTCCAAGTGAAAATTGAGTTATAAAACATCTTAGGGAACCAAATAGCAGCTTCTCCAATCATTGAGAGAGGAAACACTCTTAGCTCTATTACATCCACGTCCAAGTCAGGCCTCCCTACTCAACTTTTACACATTGACCTTACCTTAGCTATATGGACTTATGGATCCTCAGAAGGTAGCCCAGAAAACAAACCTCTTGCAGTGAGCATTTGCAATAGGCTAATAGTTACCACAAAGGTTTGGCCTGGTGTTATAGGGTGAAAGACAAGCGGCCCATCGGAATATGATATATTGCCATAGACTCTGTAGTATTCTTAGGGCCGTAGAGCGAGATTTTGTCCCCTCTGTTGGTTTTCAACTAGAGCATCGGGTAACAACTGACCATGAACATCTACCGGAGCTGGGATGTTCTTGTTTGGATCATCATCATTTATACCTAAGTTTCGATTCATGTTGCATAGTGTACGCTTTAATTCGTGAATGTAAGGAAACATGAGCTCTCTTCCTCTCCTTGTATTTGGCATACATGGAAGATAGTTCTGCAAGAATCAAAAACAATAAACAAAGTAAAATTAAGAAAATATTGACTAAACTTTTGTAATAAGTTTAAGTTAATCTAAAAGCTACTTTTCCAGGCAAAGGGGCCAAAATTTGATAAGGCTTAGACTTACTTCTCAAATAAGAAGTAAAATAGTTGTATTAAGTAAAGAACCCAACAAATGAGGTTGGGATCGTTCCCACGAGAAAAATAGTTCAGACCTAACTTTAATCTATTATTTTTAATTTTTAATCAATTATTTCCTTGGAAAACAAAAACAATATAAGGGGTTTTCTTACTTCTTAATTATTGAAAATAACTAGCTAAATTAAAGGAGACAACTAACAACTTTAAATGTTGGAGTTTAATAAATTAATAAAAGTAACTAGGGTTTACGTGTTCCCCATAGGTTCCTAACATGATAATTCTAACTATAACAATTCTTTCCTAGTATCTTGCATGCAAAGTGATAAGTTATGTATTTTTAAATCCTTCGTCCGACATCTAGAAAATTTCACTCTGCACCTTGTTCCGGCAACGTTTGTTTCAATACTAACCCTTACCTTTACTTAATATTAAGCATTATATTCGATATTTGACTAAGTTATTATCTTGTACCAATTAATACTAGCCTATTAGATAGTATACACTAAATCTATGTTGATACTACTTTTCCTATTATCTACCACCCTGGTCCGGCAAGTAGCATTAAGGCGATTTCTAACGTTGTCCATCCGTTAAAAAGACTTCTAAGCGAAAGAATAATCAATACATGGAAGACACTATTCTAGAATTGTTATTTTCTT
This sequence comes from Solanum lycopersicum, assembly GCF_036512215.1. Lineage (NCBI taxonomy): Eukaryota > Viridiplantae > Streptophyta > Magnoliopsida > Solanales > Solanaceae > Solanum > Solanum lycopersicum. The sequence continues at coordinate 23,405,638 of NC_090804.1, read as the reverse complement.
TAGGTTTTACCTCATTATTCGCTTATAGTTCCTGTAGCCCTAGATATGGAGTTTAGTTACCCATAGTCTTAAACAAAATATTCATTTATGTAATAAAAGAATTCATGCACTTACATCAATGAGAGAGAATAAAATCCAGAAATTTACTTGATTAATCAACAAAATCACCAACAATAAACTCTAGAAAATAATGCAACAATCCAAAATGTAATAATCAAGATAATCTCCTCACAAAGAATATAACATAAAAGTGTCTAATAACCAAGCCTCTAACCCAAAAAACGAGGTTTTTTCAAACTATTTATAAATAACACAAATCTAATAAAAGAAAGACTATAATTGCTGGAAATTTGTCAACATACGACAGGGTCGACGGACCTTGCGACGGGTCGTCGCGGCCAGACGGTTCGTTATGGACTCCGTCGTCCCATACTTTGTAAATTTTTCTGCTGCTCTCTTCATTACCCTCGACGGCTGGTATGACGGATCATCATAGGAACAAAGGTCAATTGAGGTTCTATGTTCCATAAGACTTAAACTCTTGGAATTTGGGTATTGGGACTACTTCTCTGATCTTAACGAAGAACCAGTAGGACGGACGTTCATGGCTACAACGGTCCGTCACGCACATTGTAACCCCACACTTTGTAAGACTTCCTCATCTTCTTTCAGCAGCTTCACTACGAGGCCACCTACGGTCTGTCACAGGCACGACGGACTGTCACAAGCTCCGTAGATGGTACTTTTCTCCATTTCTTCCTCAAAAACATCCGCGTTTATCCTTAGAAAGATTTCCTTCAAATAAAGAAAAACTTACATAAAAAATTATACAAAAAGGCTTTTGGACACACACTAAAATTAAGCAAAAAATATTAAAAATACCATGAATCCACGGTATATAAGATGTCCCTGCACTTGTCTGTTGATGGAGAGGTTGCCTACTTAGTAACAGAGCCGAAAGGATCCATCAAGAAAGCTAACTTGACCTTCACGACTAAGTTCTTGTGGGTGAGTTTCCTCCCCATCCGTTCCCCCATGACTGCTGATAATATAGTCACATGGCATCGTGAATTTCTGATGGCGGAGATGATACCCAGGTTTTAGATGGACATCGCTTGGCTTCTATAGGCGGTCATGAACGAGAGGGATTTCAAGGTAACAACTACTTACCCTTATCTGTGCATGATATTTCCCTTATGCAAGTCCACTGGTGTGCCCATATGGCACATTGATCAGCTCAAGACTCTGCTGCGCTCTTTTGATATTATCCTTACGAGGGATGATGCCAATGACTTAGCTCCACACAGCGGGCCCCGTCCAAAGTTGCCTTCACTTTGTGAAAATCTGGCAGATACAGTAGCACATGCTCGAACGGCTACGCAGGCTTCTTCTGAAACTACTAACACTACCCAGGTTGAATGTATCTCGATTAGTATCACTGCCCCTAGATCTTGTCACCCAGCCCCGTTCCCCGCTCTGGTTCCGCTTGCTAGGGTCAAAAAAACTAGAGCAAGAGATGGCTACACTTCTGCATCATATTCAGCCTTAGATGTTGATGTCTATTGTCGAGGTGGAGGAGCGCTTGGAGTGTAAAATGGTCCAGCACACAAAGTGGAAGATCGCTGAGTTTCATCAATGCTTGGACGCTTTTGAGTTACGGGTGCTATCCCGGCCAGCTTCTCAGGTGGATGTATCGACCCTTCAGGCAGCGGTTGAGAGTCTGTGAGCGGACATTGATATGACCCTAGAGGCTAGGGTGCCTGAGTCTGAGGCCCCTTCTTCAAAGCCTGTTGAGGACACATTGATGGCGGCCTTATTCATCACTTCTGAGACTTCACCACGTCCCCCTTGAGAGCATGCCAAGAGGCGCAAGGGTCGAGAGGAGATGAGTCTAGATCACTAAAGAAGGAGCACCGTGAGATAGAGGCTGCGAGGAGAGCCTCACTTGCTGATGAGGAGGCTCGTTGGATCAGGGCTGTAGAGTCAGCTGCTTATAGTGTTGTTGCTAATGAGGACACTAGTGAGGGTGTCCAGACTACATATTTAGTGGTTTCTAAGGAACTGGACACACAAGCTTGCTGATCGTCGGCGCTATGCGCCCAAGGTTTTTCTTCACCTACCACTCTCGTATCACAATTTATTTATGCATTGGGGACAATTGCACATCTTTTTGTTAGCGGTGGGGTAAATGGAAAGTTTGTGCTAGGGTGAAGTCTGAGTAGACAAATTCACTATCATCTTTTGGGCTTTTCATGCCTGTGTTCTTTTTCACCAAGAGACTGATTATTTTTATTGCTGAACCGGCATGTCTATATTTTGTGTACATAGTTTATCTCTGAAGTATAATGGCAAAAACTATATCCTGATGTAATGAAAATAATGCCTGACTAGGCATACTAATTCATAAATGTGTGGCTCTAAGCATGACATAGACATACACCACTGCATCACCCTAAGTCTAAAATTCGAACTAGTGTTTGATAATCTTGTAGAGTAATGAAATGTCAAGTGAGTGTGAGGAAAATTTGGATAGTCCACTATTTGTACTAAGCTAGAACGTGCCTAGTTAGTCCTGCTAAAAGTAAGTTGTAATAAACAAATAGCAAAGGATCATAGGCCCTTGTTCAATTTAGCCAAATTTTAGCCTGAATTAAACAAAAAAATTAATCCCTCTTTGATCCAAATGATTTGATATTAAAATAGACCTTTCTTTTTCACCCCAACTAAAATTTTCTGGGAATAATTCGTTGGCCCTGGTCCATCCTTGGACATGTGCACCTCAACATATGCCAAAAGCATAAGTTAAGGGTGGATAATGCAATAAACAACCTTTTCATTGCCCTGACCCAACATTGGGTATTATGTACTTGGACTCATGGCAATGCCATGAGTTGAGGGTGGCTCTTATGTGCAATACTCTGGAAAATGGGGTTGAAAGAACAAAGAAAGAGAAAGAACAAAAGTAAAGTGACTCAAGAACTTGTTAAAAGAAAATTTTAATAAAAAACAATAAGTACAAGCAAGAAAAGCAGAGAGTCACTTACACAAATAAAGAAAGAAGGGAAAATAGCAACGTTGGAGAAATAACTGATAAAAAGTGGTAAGTTTAGCCGATATGTCAAGGAGGTCAAAAAGTCACTAAAGTATGACTAATTATACCCTACCTGACCCTGAGCCAATAGTTCAACCTAAGAAAGTCCTATCTTGATCTTAAGAGTTGTGTGGCGAACTTAAAGCATTGAAAATAAGGGCAAGCTTATGGTAATATGTATGAATGAGTTGTGAATTTTTTTTGAGAGAGAGTTTTGAAAAAAAAACCTTATAATCAAACCAAAATCATTCCGTGAACAATGAGGATGTTATTTGGAAGTGAGGACACTAGTTGCAATACCGGAAATATTAGCACCTCGGCTAGAAATTGACGAGGATAAATGTCAGTGCATGGTGAGTCGGTGTCATTGTCTGATTCCACATAATTCAAGCCTAATAGTGTTAATATGCATAAACATGATGAGATTGATCGGGTTTGATAGCCAAATGATACTGAAAGCTAAAACATGGATACTATTGTACAAAGATTTTGTAGTGAGTCATAGTGCGTCTCTTGAGGAAAAACAATGAATTGAAGTTGAGGGTGGTTATATACCTTCGTTTCATGGTATTTTTAATTCTTTTTTCATAAGTTTAGTGTGTCCAAAAGCCTCTATGTATTGATTTTTAGGTAAGTTTCTCTATATTTGCAGGAAATCTTTCTAAAGATGAACACACAAGTTTTTGAGCAAGAAATGCAGAAAAGTTACAACCTACTGAGCTTGTGACGGACCGTCGATCTTGTGACGGTCCGTAGGTGGCATCGTAGTGAAGCCGCTGAAGGAAGATGGGAAGTCTGACCTAAGTGTTGGATTACGAAGTTCATGACTGACCGTTATCGCCACGACGGTCCGTCCTGTTGGTTCCTCCTGATTATTATAGAGTAGTCCCAATACCCAAATTCCAAGAAGTTTTAGTGTTATGGAATGGAGACCCTCGACGGAGAATCGTGCTTGGAACGGGCCATCACACATGTTCATCGAGCGTAATGAAGAAAGCAGCTGAAGGATTTGTAAAGTATAGGATGACGGAGGACATAACGACCCCTCGTGACCATGATGGCCCCTCGTGAGGTCCGTCGAGCCAGATGCTTTTTGACAGATTTTCAGCAATTAGAGTCCTTTTTATTAGTTTTTTTTTAATAAATAGTTGGAAAAACCTCATTTTTGGGTTTAGACTCTTTGTGTTGAGACTTTTTGTTATTAGACTTTTTGGTTGTTATACTTTTAGAGAATCTTCAGTCCTCCATTATTTTCAGTAATGGATACACTTTTTCTGGAATTGATTGTTGGTGCATTTGTTGATTAATCAAGTGAAATTCTGGATATTATTCTTTCTCATTGAAGTAAATGCATGAATTCTTATACTACATATATGAATATTGTGATTATGACTATGGGTAACTAAACTCCATAACTAGGGTTGTGGGAACCATGGGTGAATAATGAGGTAAAACATAAGTAATATAACAATTCTAGAAAAGTGTCTAGCATGCATTCATAAATCTTTCATTTAGAAGTGTTTTTAACGGATGGAAAACGTTAGAACTCGCCTTAATGCTACTTGCCGGACTAAGGAGATAGATTATTCGAAAAGAATTATCAACATAGATTTAGTGTATACTATCTTATAGGCAAGTATTGATTGGTACGAGGTAATAACTTAGTCAAATATCAAATACAATGCTTAATATGAGGTAAAGGTAAGGGTTAGTAATGCAACACACGTAGCCAGACCAAGGTGCAGAGTGAAATTTTCTAGATGCCGGACCAAGGATTTAGAAATACATAACTTATCACTCTGCATGAAAGATACTAGAAAAGAATTGTTATAGTTAGAATTATCAAGTTAGGAACCCGTAGGGAACACGTACACCCTAGTTATATTTATTAATTGATTAAACTCCAAGATTTGATTCTGTTAGTTGGTTACTATAATTTAGTTTGTCTTTTTCATTAATTTAGAAATAAAACACCCCACTTTAATTGTCTTTTGTTTTCTAATGAAATAATTGACTAAATAACTGTTATAATAGATTAAAGTTAAGTCTGAACTATTTTCCTCGTAAGAACGATCTCAACCTTATTAGTTGGGTTCTTTACTTGATATGACCGCTTTACTTCTTATTTTTGAAGTAAGTTTGAGCGTATCAGTACGGTAGGTCCTCTTTCTCGGAGGGCAATGTCACTATCTCGCTAATGGAGTTGTTTTTAGTTTTATGAATGTTATGTTTCTTTCCTTAACATTTGGATATTAAACGTTGTACGTAAAGGTCTATGTAAACCTCTAATTAAAATTAATGAAAATTTTTAAATTTTTGCTAAAATTGACCTATGAATGTAATTATGTAAGCTAAGAGGATAGTCTTAGTCCTCAAAAAGAAAGAAGACGCCGGTTATTTCTAGATGTTTTTCCCAGATGTGACAAACTTGGCATCAGAGTCAGGTTGAATACTTTGAGTCTGTGTCTCTCTCAACCACGTCTATGTAGTTTCGTTTTCGTATTTGTGAAGCGCGCCACACTTATGAATAGGAATCTATATGATTCTTAGGAAACTCTTACTTTCGTTGAAGTCCAATATCGTTCCTTTAGAGTGTTAGGTCTATGTGATTTTGCATATAACCTCTTGTTGTGATTATAGGCAATGAATACTCATTAAAATTCACTAAATTTTAAAAAATATGCTCTTTCTTTGGTTTCCAACCCTAGTGTTGAAATAAGCCAATTTGTGAAAGGAGTGTTGGATGACTTGTAAGAAGGTTGTCACTCGGCTATGCTACATGATAATATGAAAATTTCTCATCTCATGGTTCATGATCATTATCTGGAAGAGGCAAGGGCTAAGAGAAACACTGGTATGCCAGGAGGGTAACATCCTCTAATTGTGGTTCTTCAAATGGAAGGCTTGAGATTCAATAAATCCTAGGTTCAAGAAGAGTGTTTCTAATCAAGTTCCTTATATGTTTCCTAAGGCTAGGTATGTAGGATGTCTAACCCTAAGCGTTAAAAGAGGAAAGGGTACTAGTTCACCAACCGAGAAGACAACTTGTGGAAAGTGTGTCCATAAGCATTATGGTGATTGTCTTAAAGGAACAGATAATTGTTTTTTTATGGTAAAAGTAAGTACAAAGTGACAGATTGCCCGAATGTGAGAGGTCAAGTTGTTGTTACAGGTATGTTTATGTATATATTTTACTTGATCAGGGCGTTCCATTACCTTTTGTTACTCCCTTGATAGTTAAAAATTTTGAAATCTTACCCGACATTCTAAATAAAACATTAATGGTGTATACCACAGTGGGTGAGTCGGTTGTTCGTTAGAGGGTGTATAGAAATTATCCTATAATATTGACCAATTGAGTTACTTATGTTCAAGTAGTAGAATTTGATATGTTTGGTTATGATATCATATTGGGTATGGATTGGTTGCATGCATGCTTTGCCTCTATATATTGTAGAACGGGGGTGGTGAAGTTTAACTTTCTAAATGAGCTAGTTTTACAGTGGAAGGGGGGGACTGTATTCCTAGAGTTTGTGTCATTTCTCGTTTGAATGCTTGTAAAATAATCTCTTAAGGGTCTTTATACCATATTGTAAGAGTCCAATATTTGAACTTCGAAATTCCTCTTATTGAATCGGTCCCCATAGTGAGGGAATTTCAGGAGGTCTTTCCTAATGATTTTCCCTGTATTCTTCTTGAGCGGGAAATTGAATTTTGACTTGTTACCGGATTCAAATCCCATTTAAATTCCTTCTTATCTGATGGAGGCCAAATTGAAAGAGTTGAAGGATCATCTCAAAGACATATTAGATAATGGTTTCATTCGACGTAGTATTTATCCTTGGTGTTGTCCGGTTTAATTTGTCAAGAAGAAGGATGAGTACATTAGAATGTGGATTGATTATCGCCAACTCAATAAAGTCACTATAAAAAACAAGTATCCTCTCCCTCGGATTGACGAATTCGTTAATCAACTCCAAGGAGAAAGGTACTTTTATAACATTGACATGAGGTCGGAGTATCACAAACATAGGGTGAGAGGTGAGGATATACAAACAAATTGTATTTTAGACTAGATATGGTAACTAGGAGTTCTTAGTAATGTCCTTTGGTCTCAAGAATTCCCCGGCGGTGTTTATGGATCTCATGAATAAGGTGTTTTGATGTTACCTAAATAAATTTGTCATTGTCATCATTGACAACAACTTGGAATATTCAAAAAATAAGGGTGATCACGTCAGCCATTTGAAGATGTTTTTACAAGTGCTTAAAGAGAATCAATTATTCGCCAAGTATAGCAAATGTGAGTTTTGGTTTAGGTCGATGGTGTTTCTCTGTCATATCATCTCTAGTGAGGGAATTGAGGTTGATAAAAGTAAAACCGAGGCGGTTAAAAATTGGCCTAGACCATTGACTCCAAACGACATTAGGAGTTTCTTTGGTCTAGGTGTCTATTATCGGAGTTTTATGGATAGTTTTGCATCCTTTGCATCCACCTTTACTATTTTAAAACAAAAGATTATGAAATTTGATTGGTCGGAGACATGTGAGAGAAGCTTCAAAATCTTGAAAGATAGGCCTACTTCCGCACCGATGTTTACTTTACCGGAGGGTACAAACGACTTCATTGTGTATTGTGGTGCATCCAAAGTGGATCTATGGTATGTTCTTATTAAACATGGGGAAGTAATAGCATATGCTTCTAGGAAACTTGACGTGTATGAGAGAAACTATCCAACTCATGATCTTAAGTTAGCGTCCGTTGTATTTGCGTTGAAAGAATGGGGGAATTACTTGTATGGCATTCATTTTGACGAATATACTGACTACAAGAGTCTCCAATATGTATTTACTAAAAAAAAGTTGAATCTCCGACAAACAATGTGGTTAAAATTGTTGATAGATTACGACATGAGTATTCTCTATCACCCCAGCAAGGCCAATATGATTGCGGATGCTTTAAGTCATTTATCCATGGGTAGTCTGTCTCTTGTAGATGAAGCCAAAGAAGACCTAATGAAATATTTTCATAGTTTTCTATATTGTGTTTGAGGTTGAAAGATTCTCTGAATGGCGGTTTTATGGTTTATCATAACTCCGAGTCATCTTTGGTAGCTGAGGTGAAGTCCAAACAGCACTCTGATCAATCATTGATGAACTTTAAGGAATTGGTTCATAGAAAAATAATGAGTCATTCTTCTTGGGGGGATGGTTTCTTGAGCTATTAACGAGGCTTATGTTTTCTTAATATAGATGGTTTGAGGAACGGGATCCTTGATATCGCTCAGATTTCTTGTTACTCCACTAATCCTTGTTTAACAAAGATGTACGATGACCTTAGGGAAGTTTTTTTGTGGGAATGATTTAAAAGGTACATCGCTGAGTTTATTGCTAAATATTAGAATTGCCAACAAGTAAAAGCCGAACATAAAAAGTTTGGTAGCTTACTTCAAGAAATCCCAGTTCCTACTTGGAAGTGGAAGACATCAACATGAATTTTGTGGTAGGTTTACCTCAGACACAAAAGCAATATGACTATATATGGGTGATTATGAATACATTGTTCAAGTCCGCTCATTTCATTCTTGTCAAGTTACTTATTCGGTGGAAGATTATGCAAGGATCTTCATAGATAATAGTGTGTGTCTCCATTGTGTTCCATTATCAATAATATTGGATTGGATGCACAATTAACATCTAAATTTTGGAGGTCATTCAAATAAGGGTTGGGTACTATGGTAAATCTAAGCACCGCTTTTCATGCCCAAATGGATGGCCTGGCGGAGGATACCATTCAAACTCTTGAGGATATTCTTAGAGCTTCTATTATAAATTTCAAGCGAAATTTTGATAAGCATTTGCCTCTGGTGGAGTTTTCCTGTAATAATAGTTTCCATTCATCTATATCCATGGATTCTTATGAAGGCTTGTATGGTAGGAGGTGTAGGTATACTATCTGATGGTTTGAAGTGTGTGAGCTTTCGTTTCTTGGTCTACCCAATTTGATTTATAAAACTTTGGAAAAGGTTCATATCATAAGTAGCCGGTTGCAAACAACCTCTAGTCAACACAAGTATTATGCCGCTAATTGGAGATGGGATTTAGAGTTTGAAGAAGGTGTTAAAGTGTATTTGACAATTTTACCTATGAAAGGGGTCGTTATATTTTGAAAGAAAGGGAAGTTGAGTCCTCGTTATGTGGTTCCATAAAAAATCTTCCAAAGGGTTGGTAAGGTTTCTTGTGAGCTAAGTTTTCCAAGTGAATTTGTTTTGGTTCATCCTATTTTCTATGTTTCCATTCTTAAGAAGTGTATCGGTGATCCGGAGTCTATTATTTGTATTGAGAGTCTTGGTGTTAAGGATAACCTCTCTTATGAGGAAGTTCCGGTTCAAATCTTGTATAGGCAAGTAAAGAAGTTAAGCAATAAATAGGTGGCTTCCGTAAAGGTGTTATGGAAGAATCACCTAGTTGAGGGCGCAAAATCTGAGGCCGAGGCCGACATGAAGTCTCGTTACCCTCATAAATTTGATAACTAAGGGTAGTTGTTATTACTTATAATGAAAATAATGATTGAAATTGAAGTTTCCTTGAATTTTCGTGTAGTTTTGCAAAATGTGCATTTTTGAATGTTGTTGCAATGAAATACAGTGAAGTGTGCTTATAATTTGCAATTATTCTTGATTTGAGTTACGTTGTGCATTTTGATATGGTGAATCTATTAAATGATATACAACATGCTTGTAACTTGTTCTTTGGGATAATTGACTGATAAATGCTTTGTTGAGCTCTTGTTGTTGTGAAAAGGATATTCCTAATAATGTGATGTGAGCCTTATGTGTCGTAATTGATGTTTTTTGAATTACCTTGTTTGAGTGATATGATTGATGTTGTAACTCATGTTTTTCTTTATTGTTCGTTATTGGGAAGCTAGACTTAAGTCTAATCCTTCCTTTAAAAGATTTTTAGCGTCATTCGGGGATAAATGTTTCTAGTGGAGGAGGGGGGATGTAACACTTCAAAAATCCAAGATGTGTTCTAGACCCTAACATAAGTGTCATGAGGTTTGTACACTGATTTAAGGTCCATTTTAATTAATATATGTCATTAAGGAAATATAGAAACCAAAACGTCCAAGAACGTCCATGACCTTCGAAAACTACTTCAATGACGTGCTAGCTTACATTCGCCTATTTGACTAGCTTTTAGAAGTCGAAAAATGATGAAAATTGGTGGAAGTGTGTATAAAATGTATGTAAAATGATTCATTGTCAAAAATTCTAGGTATTACTCCCCAAGGACTAAGCAAAGGCCCTTGATGAGGACCCTTGATTTTGTGGTCAACACTGCCCGGGCAGTGTGCACCCACGAAGGGAAACGATGAGCGTGTGTGATCGACGGGCGTCGATGCCATTCTTTGACCAAAACATAGACAATTTTGATAGTTTACATTTAACGAGTCTCTGAACATACGTACGAATGTGCAACATGAAAAGGGGCAGGGATCGTTGACTCAAAGATTGACCGGTAGTCGAGGTCTTGTTTGTGAGGGCCTGATTTTCTGCACGTTTTTAACTTAGTTCCAATGAATAAATTAAGGGTTTAGGTCTTTATTTTGGTGTTACGGGGAATATATTAAGTTAATTAACAACGCATATAAATACCGTAACCCCATAAATCTAATCTAAGCTATTATAACTCACAAACCCAAACTCTCGTCCTTCTCTCTTTTTTCTCCCTCTAGTGAAAAACTCCACTGCAGACCAAGCTAGGGGAGGGTTTAAGGGCTGAAAACAGTCAAGTTTCACTATAAATATTCATCAATTATCAAGGTGTGGGATCTCTTTGACCTTTGAAACTTCTATCCTCAAAGGGTTCCATCAAATTGATTTTAAAACTTGGATTCTCAAGTAGGTCTTTTCCAATCTCAAAATTTTTGTTGTGAATTAATTCTTTTATAATTTATTTTGGATATTATGAATATATTAACATGTATTGTAACTTAATTATTACATATGTTGATGCATCGGTCTAGTTTGTAGAAGATGACCTTTACCCCTTAACCCTAGGTTATGTTCTTGATACGAATTATGTTAAATTTGTTCAATTTACTTGGTTAATAGTTGAATTAGTACTACATGATGTTTTTGTACGAATCATGAAAGAATTAGGATAAATTATAGTCCTATAATGCTAGTTTCTTAGAAGTTGACCTAGGTTATGAAGTATGGCGTTAATTGACATGATGAAGTGAATCCTTTAACCTAGTTATCATGTTGGTCATGGAGTTATGATGATGTTATAACCTAATTGGCTTGAATTAAGGGTTGATGGTAAGACCTTGATGATGAGTCATGAAGTAGACTTGGTAAGTCTTGTTATCCTTATTCTTGACTCCGAATGTTGTAAATTGTTATTAAGTCATGATATTGTATTGGAGTATTCCTTGTATTGAGATTTATAGGGTTGGTATGATGTTGTATTGAAACTTTTTGACTAAAGATTGTAAGGTGTTCGCTTAAGATGTAAATGTTATGAGTATGGTTAATGATTTACCAATGTGCCTTATCATGAGGTGATATGTAAATGTTCTAACCTCACTTATATGAATAGTAATGAAATAATATTATTCATACAATTCTTATTGAGCTATGTTGATGATGATTATGTTTATACAATGGTTAGGCCCTATGACCTACATAAAGCTATGATGATTAATAAGGACATTTCATTAGGTAGTCTAGCTTAGCACCGAGTAAACTAGAGTGAGGACTGTGTTTTTGTACATAGGGAATGTAGGATCACTAACGTACGCTTTCGATTAGAGGCTACAATGTGTGTAGTATAAAGGGGTACCTAACTATATCTCCTAGTTCTTGAACTATGTTGCCCACATAGGAAAACTAGCTAGTGGATCCACATAGTTTGTATGTTCATATTTTTGTACTACCTTGGCAAGCGTTCCGCCTTTTCTCAGTGTAGGGTTTCATGAAACCTGATTAAACATTAGCTCATGCGGACTATGTGGGTTAAGGCAATATGTTCCCAAAAGGTATATCAGACTAAATTATTAAACTCTAACTAAGATGACCTAAGGGGTTTAGCTTAGCCTAGGTTGAGTATGGGAATTTACCTCAACATTGCACTAGTTAACCCTAAGGAAAGTCTTGGGAGGATGTTTTTACATATGTATTTGCTTATAAATGTAAAGGATATGGATATTATTATCTTACATGTTAATGACACTATGTGATGATAGTTTAATCTTATAAACATGTATTTGATCTATAATGATAATATGCACTCTTAATATTATGTTAGGTGAGGTTGGATATTGGTTATGGTTCTTTCTACGTTTACGTGATTAAGTAAGGTTATGGGGCTTTGCTTTGTTATTTCACAAGTTGACTTAAAGAGGGTTAGGATTGATGGTCTTACTTTGGTTTATCTTATGATGAACTCTTGTTTCGGCTTGTTGAGGTAATGACTTGATGGTAGAGTTGCTTTGACTATAGGTCTAACTACATGATATTAATGTTGACTTGACTAGTTTGAGGTTGTTATTCTTCTGATGTACATTCCTATGACTTAATTATTGTGTTTTATGGATTGGTATGATATTATTTAATGTGCATTAAGGTTTTCAATGTAAATTGCATACTTATTGAAATGTCCCTTTTCTTAGCACAATTTTTAGTATGTGTGCTTATGGTTTCATACTCTGTACAAGTGTGTTCTAACCCATTTCTTTCTTTTCCCAATAATTTTAGGTTTCAATCATTGAAGGGATTTTTGGATACGACTCGAAGAAAACTTGGATTTCTTAATCATCCAAGTAGGGTAGCTCATCACTTTCCGAGATCAATGTCACTATCTATCTAATGGAGTTGTTTTTAGTTTTAAGACTCTTATGTTTCTTTCCATTTAATTTGGATACTAAACATTGTATAACCTAATTGTGGTCTTATTATATTGATTAGTCGCAATTTGATATACTCTTATTAGATGGTTAAGAGATGAGATGACTATTTTGAGACTATGTTATATTTTATATATCTATGTGTAATAAAACTAAAATACTATCTAATCTTACTATACGAAGGGTCTATGTATACTCTATATACATACTATGTATATGTAAAGGTCTATGTAAAACACCAATTATAAGAAATGAAAAGTTTTAGATCCGCTAAAATTGACCTATGAATGTAATGATGTAAATTAAGAGGGTAGTCTTTATCATAAAAGAGGACGAAGACGCTGATTACGTCTAGAGGTTTTTCCCCGATGTGAAAAACTAAGTATCAGAGCCAGGTTTGAATATCTTTGAGTCTATGTCTCTGTCAACCACTTCTAAGTAGGTTCGTATTTAGATATGTGAAGCGCGCACACTTATGAATAGGAATCTATATGATGCTTAGGAAACTCTCGCTTTCTTGGAAGTTCAATATTGTGCCTTTAAAGTGTAAGCTCTATGTGCTTTTGCATCTACTCCTCTTATTTTGATTATAGGCATTAAATACCCATTGAAATTCACTAAATTTTAAAAATACGCTCCTTAATTGGTTTCCGACCCTAGGGATGAAATGAATCGTTTAGTGAAAGGTGTGTCAGATGAGTTGCAAGAAGAGTGTCATTCGACTATTCTACATGATAATATGACCATTTCTTATATAATGGTGCATGATCAACAATTGTAAGAGGCAAGAGATAAGTGAAATAGTAGGGATGCCAAGTGGATAAGATCTTATAATGGTTGTTTTTCAAAGGGAAGGCTTGAGATTCAAATCAAGCCTAGGTTCAAGAAGGGGGTTTCTGCTCAAGTTCCTTATAAGTTTCCTAAAAATAGGGATGATAGGGTGTCTAAGCTTGAGCCTTAAAAGGTAAAGGGTTACGAATTCACCAACTGAGAAGCAAACTTGTAAAAGGTGTGGCAAGAACCATTTTAGTGATTGTCTTAAACGAATAGATAATTGTTTTGGTTAGGGTAAAAGTGGGCACAAAGTTAGGGATTTCCCGAATGTGCAATGTCAAAAAAAGGTTAGTGGTCAAGCTAAATCAAGTGGTTCTAATGATGCTTTTAAAATAATCACTTTTATGCACTCCTCTCTAGGGGTGAGAAAGAGACTTCTCCCGATGTGGTGACCTGTATGTTGTATAGTCTTCTGTATTGATGTATATGCTTTGCATGATCCGGGCTCTACATTATCATTTGTTACTCCGGTTATATGTAAGATGTTTGAAATCTTACCCGACAGTCTAAATAAACCTTTTATGGTGTCTACCTAGGTAGGGTGAGTCGGTTGTTTCAAAGAGGATCTATAGAAATCGTCCTATAATGTTTCCAATAGATTTACTTATGTTTAAATAGTATAACTTGATAAGTTTGATTTTGATATAATATTGGGTATGGATTGGTTGCATTCTTGCTTTGCCTTTATAGATTGTAGAACAAGGATGGTAAACATTAACTTTCCAAATAAGCCAGTTTTCGAGTGGAAGGGGGGGAACTATTTTCCTAGAGATTGTATCATTTCTTGTTTTAACGCTTGTATAATGATCTATAAAGGGTGTTTATACCATTAAGAATACAAGATTTAGACTCTGAAATTCCCCATATTGAATCGGTCCCCGTAGTGAGGAATATTTCTGGAAGTCATTCCTAATGATCTTCCCGGTATTCCTCCTTAGCGGGAAATTGATTTTTTTATTGACTTGTTATAACATACAAATCCCATTTCAATTTCTCCTTATCGGATGGCTCCGGCTGAATTGAAAGAGTTGAAGGCTCAACTCAAAGCTTACTAGATAAGGGTTTCATTCGACCTAGTATTTCTCCATGCGGTGCTCCGGTTTTATTTGTGAAGAAGAAATATGGGTCCATTAGAACGTGGATTGATTATTGCCAACTAAATAAAGTCACTATAAAGAAAAAGTATCCTCTCCCTCAGATTGACGACTTCTTTGATCAAATCCAAGTGTCAAGCTACATTTATAAGATTTACTTGAGCTCTCACTATCAATAACTAAGGGTTAGAGGTGAGGATATACCAAAAATTGTATTTCGGAGTAGATATGGTCACTACGAAATCTTAGTAATGTCCTTTGGTATCACAAATTCCCCGGCGGTGTTTATGGATATAATGAATAGGGTGTTTTGAAGTTACCTAGATTCATTTGTCATTTCCTTCATTGATGACATCATGTAATATTTGAAAAATTAGGGTGATCGTGTGAACCATTTTAGGCCATTTTTACAAGTGCTTAAGGAGAACAAATTATTTGCAAAATATAGAAAATATGAGCTTTGGTTGAGGTTTGTGGTGTTTCTTGGTCATATCATCGCTTGTGAGAAAGTTGAGGTTGATCCCCGTAAAGTCGCGACGGTAAAAAATTGGCCTAGACCATTGACTCAAACTAACATTAGGAGTTTCTTCGGTCAAGCGGTCTATTATCGGATGTTTGTGGATGTTTTTGAATCGATTGCATCTCCCTTGACTATTTTGACCCAAAAGAGTAAGAAATTTGATTAATCAAATGCATGAGAAAGAAGCTTTCGAATCTTGAAATATAGGTATATTTCCACACCGATGTTGACTTTACCAAAGGGTAGAAAAGACATTATTATGTATTGTGATGCATCCACAGTGGATAAAGGGTTTGCATTTATGAAATATGGGAAAGTAATAGCCTATGATTCTTGGAAACATTAGGTGCATGAGAGAAACTATCCAACTCATGATCTTGAGTTAGCGTCCGTGGTATTTTCCTTTAAAATATTGAGGCATAACTTGTATGACATTCATTTAGACGTATATACCAACTACAAGAGTGTCCAATATGTATTTACTTAAAAAAGGTTGAATCTCCGACAAAGAAAGTTGTTGAAATTGTTGAAAGATTACAACATGAGTGTTCTCTATCACCCGGCAAGGCCAATGTGGTTACGGATGCTTTAAATAGTTTATACATGGGTAGTGTGTGTCATGTAGATGAACCCAAAAAAGACCAAGTGAAAGATGTTCATATTTGTCTCGATTGGGTTCGAAGTTGAAACATTCTCCGAATGGTGGTTTAATGATCCATCATAATTCTGAGTCATCTTTGGTAGTTGAGGTGAAGTCCAAACAACACTATGATCAATCATTAATCGAGTTTAAGGAATCGGTTCTTAGCAAACTTAATAAGACATTCTCCTTAGGAGAGGAAATGGTGTCTTGAGGTATCAACGAAGGTTGTGTGTTCCCAATGTAGATAGTTTGAGGAACCGGATCCTTGAGAAATCTCTTGGTTCCTGTTACTCTATTAATCCTAGTATAAAAAAGATGTACCAAGACCTTAGGGAAGTGTTTTAGTGGGGAAAGTTTGAAATGGGACTTAACGGAGTTTGTTGCTAAATGTCCAAATTCCCAAAAAGTAAAAGCCGAACATCAAAAGTCGGGTGATTTAGTTCAAGAAATCTAAGTTTCGACTTCGATGTTTAAGACATCAATATGGATTTTGTGGTAGGTTTACCTTGGGCAGAAAATCACTATGACTACGTATGGGTGATTGTGGATAGATTGACGAAGTCTGCTCATTTCATTCCCGCCAAGTCTACTTATTAGGTGGAATATTATGCAAGGATCTTCATAGATGATATTTTGTGTCGCCATGGTGTTCCATTATCTATCATATAGGATAGGGTGCACAATTAACACCTACATTTTAGAGGCCATTCCAAGAATGGTTGGGTACTAAGGTGAAGCTAAGCACCGTTTTTCATCCCCAAATGGATGGCCAGGCGGAGCGAACCATTCAAACACTTGAGGATATGCTTAGAGCTTCTATTATTGATTTCAAGGGAAATTCGGATAAGCATTTGCCTTTGTTGGAGTTTGGTTATAATTATAATTTCCATTGATCTATATCCATGGATCCTCATAAAGCATTGTATAGTAGGAGGTGTAGGTCTCCTATTGGATAGTTTGAAGTGGGTTAGCCTTCTCTTGTTTGTCTCCCCGATTTGATTTATAAGACTTTGGAGAAGGTTCATGTGATAAGTAACTTGTTGCAAATGGCCTATAGTCGGAAAAAGTATTATGTAGATCATAAGAGAAGGGACTTAAATTTTGAAGAAGGTGATAAAGTGTATTTGAAAATTTCACCTAAGAAAGGGGTGGTTAGATTTAACAAGAAAGGGAAGCTGAGTGCTTTTTATGTGGTTCCATATGAAATCTTTCAAAGGGTTGGTAAGGTTTATTATGTGCTCGGTTTCCTAGTGATTTGGTTTTGGTTCATTAGGTTTTCCATGTTTCCATGCTTAAGAAGTGTATCTATGATCCCGAGTCTATTCTTCCTATTGAGTGTTTTTGTGTGAAGGATAACCTCTCTTATGAGGAAGTTCCGGTTCAAATCCTAGATAGGAAAATAAAGAAGTTATGCAATAAAGAGGTGGCTTCCGTGAAGGTGTTATGGAAAAATCACCTAGTTGAGGGTGCACCATGTGAGGCCGAGACCGACATGAAGTTTCGTTACCCTAATCTATTTGATAACTAAGGTTAGTGGTTCTTTCCAACGATGAAAATAATGACTGCAATTGAAGTTGCCATCGATTTTTTTGAAGTTTTGCAAAATCTGCTTGATTGGATGTTGTTACATGAATTGTAGTGAAGTATGCTAATAATTTGCAATTCTTCCTTATTTGAGTTACGTTGTACATTTTGATATGGTGAGTCTATGAAATGATATGTAGCATGTTGGTAAGTTGAAATTGTGCATAATATACTCATAAATACAATGCTGAGCTCTTGTTGTTGTGAGAAGAACATTCCTTATAATGTGATGTTGACAATTATGTGTGGTAATTGAAGCTTTTTGAATTACCTTGTGTGACTGATATGATTGATGTTGTAAATAATGTTTTTATGTATTGTTTATCGTTAGGCTACTAGTATAAAGTCTATTCCTTCCTTTAAAAGATTTTTAGTGTCATTCGGGGGGGAATGTTCCTAGTTGGGGGATAATGTAACACTTCAAAAATTTACGACGTTTTCTAGAGCCTAAAATAAGTGTCATAAGGTTTGGACACTGTTTTAAGGTTCACATTAATGACTATAAGTCATTTAGGAAATGTAGAAACCAAAACGTCCATGACGTCCGGAAACTAGTTCAATGAGGTTATAGTGGGCCTTAGCCTATTTAAATAGCTTTTAGAAGTCGGAAAATGATGAAAATTGGTGAAAAGGTGTCTAACATGTATCTAAGTTGATTCATGGTAACATTTTTATGCATTGGGGAAAATAGCATGCTTTTTTGTTGGGGGTGGGTAAATTGATAGTGAGTGTTAGGGTGAAGTCTGAGTATCCCAATTCACTATCCTCTCTTGGGGTTTTCTTGCCTGTGTTCTTTTTCCCCAAAAGACTGATTATTTTTTATGTTGAACCGACATTTTTTATCTTTTGTACATAGTTTAAGTCTGAAGCTTGATGGCTAAAATGATATCCTGATAAACTGGAAAATAATGCATGACTAGGCATAGTAATTGATAATTGTGTGGCTCTAAGCATGAAACAGAGTTACACCATTGCATTACCCTAAGTCTTAAATTCGAACTAGGTGTCTGATAATCTGGTATAATGATGAGATGTCAAGTGAGTGGGAGGAAATTTGAATAGTCCACTATTGGCACTGAGCTAGAACTTGCCTGGTTAGTCTAGCTAAAAGTAAGCTGTAATAGACAATTAGGAAAGGATCATAGGCCCTTATTCAATAAAGCCCATTTCTATCCTAAAGAAAAGAAACCAAATATAATTAATCATTCTTTGATCCAAATAATCTGAGCTTAAAACATGACCTTTCTTTTTCACCCCAACTGATCTTATCTGGGAACAATGTGTTGGACTTGGTCCCTCCTTGGACATGTGCACCTCAGCTTATGCAAAAAGCATAATTTGAGGGTGGCTAATGCATAAACAACCTTCGTTATGGCCCTGACCCAACTTTGGGTATTGTGTACCTTGACTCATGGATTTACTTGAGGGTGGCTCCTATGAGGAATACTTTGGAAAGTGGGGTTGAAAGAACAAAGAGAGAGAAAGAACGAAATTATAGTGACTCAAGAATAAGATGAAAAGAAACGAAAAGTAAACAAAAAGAAAAATACACAAGAAATACAAGCAAGAAAAGAAGAGAGTCACTTACACAGATGAAGAAAGAAGAGAAAACAGCAAGGTGAAAGAATATGAGAAACTGGGCGAGATAAAATGAGAGACTGTGGAAGGTTTAGCCGATATTTCAAGGGGGGCAAAAAGTCACTAAAGTATACCAAAATATACCTTACCTTACCCCGAGCCTATGTTACTAGCTTAAAAAGTGCTATCGTGATCCTAAGGGTTGTATAGCGAACTTAAGGCAGTGAAAATAAGGGCAAGCTTATGGAAAAAGGTATGAATGAGTGTGACTTTGTTCTGAGAGTGAGTGTTGAAAAGAAATCCTTATACTCAAACTGAAATCATTGTGTGAAAAGGAGGATTTTGTTTTGAAGTGAGGACACTAGTTACAATACAAGAATTGTTAACACCTCGGTGATAAATGTAAGAGGATAGGTGTTTGTGTGTGGTGAGACTGTGTCATGTTCTGATCCCACTAAATTCAAGCCTAATAGTGATAGCATGCATAGTTGTGATGAGATTAATCGGGATTGATAGCAAAATGATTGCAAAGGATAAAACATCAATACTATTGTAAAAAGATTGTGTAGTGAGTCATAGTGCGTCGCTTGAGAATAAACAACGAATTTAAGTTTAGGGTGTTGATATACCGTGGTTTTACGGTATTATTAATACTTTTTCCTTAAGTTTAGTGTGTCAAAAAGCCTTTTTGTGCTAATTTTTATATAAATTTCTCTTTGTTTTGCAGGAAATCTGTCCAAAGATGAATGCGGAGATTTTGAGCGAAGAACTGCAGAAGAGACCACCTACGGAGCTTATGATGGTCCGTCGTGCTTGTGACGGTCCGTGGGTGGCAGCGTAGTGCAGCTGCTAAAGGAAGATGGGGAAGTCTGACCAAGTGTGGGATTACGAAGCTTGTGACGGTCTTTCAAGGCTATGGCGGTCCATCCTGCAGATTCGTTGTGAAGATCAAGGAAGTGATCCAAGTACCCAGATTCCAAGAGTTGAACTGTTTTGGAATGAGACCCTCGACTGAACATTTTTCCTATGACGGTCCGTCATACTTGCCGTCGAGGGGAATGAAGATAGCAGACCACGACTGTCCGTCGCGAGGTCTGTCGCCCCAGCCGCGTTTTGGCAGATCTCCAACAATTAGAATCCTTGTTTAATTAGGTTTTTGTTTTTTATAAATAGTTCGAAAACCCTCGTTTTTGAGGGTAGACTCTGTTGGGTTAGACTTTGTTAGGTTAGACAGCAGATAGTTAGACTTCGTATTATTAGAATTTGTGTATTATTGTTAGATTTTGAGATTCTTGTAAGTGATTTTTGGAGATAAATCATGCAAACTTTGAATTTTATTGTTTCTCATTGAAGTAAGTACAATTCTTATTTAATATATTTGAATATTGTGTTTATGACTATGAGTAACGAAACTCCATAACTAGGGTTGTGGGAACCATAGGCAAATAATGAGATAATCCCTAACAAAAATAACAATTCTAGATTAGTGTCTTGGATGTATTAATATTTCTTTCGCTTAAAAGTCTTTTTAACGGATGGCCAATGTTAGAACTTGCCTTAATGCTACTGGCCGGACCAAGGAGGTAGATAATAGGAAAAGAATTATTAACACAAATTTAGTGTATACTATCTAATTGGCTAGTATTGATTGGTACGAGGTAATAACTTAGTCAAATATCGAATATGATGCTTAATATGAGGTAAGGATAAGGGTTAGGATAGCAACACACGTAGCCGGACCAAGGTGTGGAGTGAGATTTTCTAGATGCCGGACCAAGGATTTAGAAATACATAACTTATCACTTTGCATGCAACATACTATGAAAAAATTTGTATAGTTAGAATTATTAAGTTATGAACCTGTGGGGAACACGTAAACCCTAGTTACCTTGATTAATTGATTAAATTCCAACTGTTAAAGCTGTTAAGTGCCTCTTTCAAGTTTGTTATTTATTTCCACTCATTTAGAAATAGAAACCCCCTTTTTTATATTTTTACTTTCCAAGGAAGTCATTGACCAAGCAATAGTAATTACAAGTTGAAGTTAAGTCTAGACTATTTTCCTCGTGGGAACGATTCCAACCTTACTAGTTGGGTATTTACTTGACACGACCGGTTTACTTCTTATTGAGAAGTAAGTTTGAGCATATTAAATTTTGGCGCTGTTGCCGGGGATTATAGCTTTTAGATTAACTTGAACCTATTACTATAGTTTAGTTTATATTTTCTTGATTTTACTTTGTTTTATTGTTTTTGATTTCTTTTCAGAACTATCCTCCTTGTTTGCCAAATACACGGAGACGAGAGAACCCTTGTTTCGCTACGATCACGAGTTAAAGCGTACACCGCGCAATATGAATCGAAACTTGGGAATAAATGATGAGGATCCGATCCAAAACATTCCAGCTCCTCTTGATGTTCATGGTCATATGTTACGCGATGCTCCGGGTGAACATCAACAGAAGGGACAAAATCCCGTTCCAAGGCCCCAAGCATACTACAGAGGGTATGATAACATAGCATACTAGGGTGGGCCACTTTTCTTGCCCCCTCTACCCATAGGCCACACTTTTGTGGTAACTAGTAGCCTGATGCAATTGCTCATTGCCAGAGGTTTGTTTTCAGGGCTACCTTCTGACGATCCACATGCCCATATAGCTAAGGTAAGGTCAGTGTGTAAAAGTTGTGTGGGGAGGCCTGATTTGGATCTAGATTTAATAGGGCTCAGAGTGTTTCCTCTCTCACTGATGGGAGAGCCTGTTATGCGGTTCACTGAGCTCCATACAACACAATCTTTACTTGGAACCAATTAAGAGATGTCTTCTTAGCACGCTACTATCCGGTCTCCAAGAAACTAAACCACAAAGACAAGACTGAACAACTTTGTGGCACTACCAGGAGAGTCAGTTAGTAGTTCTTGGGATAGATTAACCTCATGCTTGAGAAGTGTTCCAAATCACCGTATAGATGATGAGTCACTGAAGGAATACTTCTATCGGGGACAGGATGATAGCAACAAAGCGGTGTTGGACACAATAGCAGGTTGATCTTATGGAGAATTCCCTTATGCTGAGATCGCTGAAAAATTAGAGCAAATCTCCCGGAATTACAAATCTTGGAGTACTAGGAAGTCTGATACAGGGAGAAACACCATCGCAGTGCAGTCCACTCACAACCCAGCCATAGATGAGATTCGGGAAGAAATTGCTCAGATGAGAACTGAGCTTGGGTTGGTACTAAAACATGTCACAGGGGTGCAAAAAAGATAAATGCAGTCAACTACTTGGCTAAACCACCACCTCCTAATGATGAGTGCTATAATGCGGAGGACACTTATGCAGTAAATGAGCAGACGGGGTGTTTCTGACCAAGCGCCCAAGGCTCAAATAAGGATAATTGGTGCCAAGGTCAAAGGAACCAAGGTCGCAACTATGGTAACTACATTTGTGAGGGTCAATATGTCCGAGATGGAAACTACAACCGCAACAACAACTTTAACAGGGGTAACTATGCAAATAGAAACGACAGGAATGGGCCCTATGTCCCTCCTCAAAATCGTGAAGTTACTCCTAAGGATGGTGGAGATAGTATGGCGCGAGTTGAGGATATGTTGCAAAAAATGATTAGGAGGTTCGACACTAGTGATGAACACATTAAAGAGTTGAGATTTGATTTAGCTAGTATTGGGAAAAAAGTTGATACACATGCAATTACGATTAAACAGATCGAATTGCAAGTGGCCCAATTATCTGCGACAGTGAACACACGGCAACCGGGCACTCTTCCTAGAAACACTGTCCAAAATTCAAAGAATGATGCGCACTGTATGGCATTCACTACTCGGGGTGGTAGGCAAACCATTGACCCATCTATGCCATCTACTGAGGAAAATGTGAGAAAGGACAATGATAATGTAATAAAGGGTAGTGGTGAAGCAAAGGGAAGTGATGGAAAAGATGCAGAAGTACCTATTATTTTTGGGAGGCCATTCCTTGCCACAGGTAGAGCATTAGTTGATATGGAGAAGGGACAGATGACATTTCGGTTGAATAATGAAGAAGCGACTTTCAACATTTGTAGGACCATGAGGCAGAGTGGTGAGCTCCTATCGTTATCTGTCGTATCCCAAAAAGAAAAGATGATAAGGAGACTGAACAGAATAATGCAAAACAAGAGTTTATGGTTAGGGATTTTGTGCTTGTTGACAATTCTTGGGTTCCTTGTCTTCCGGGCAAGATCAAGTCTAAATGGACTGGCCCTTACTTGATTACCCAAGTATTCCCTCATGAAGTCGTTGACTTAAAAGCCAAGCAGGGAGTGCGGTATAAGAGGAATAGAGATAGAATAAAACTCTATTTTGGGAATAAAGCATCGGGGAATAAAGTGATAGAGGCATACCATGTTGATGAAGTATTAGTAATCAAGGACCCCCTGTCGTGC
This sequence comes from Solanum lycopersicum, assembly GCF_036512215.1. Classification (NCBI taxonomy): domain Eukaryota; kingdom Viridiplantae; phylum Streptophyta; class Magnoliopsida; order Solanales; family Solanaceae; genus Solanum; species Solanum lycopersicum. The sequence continues at coordinate 23,381,938 of NC_090804.1, read as the reverse complement.
CGCGACATTTAATCAGGCGCTTGTTGGAAGGCAACACAATGCTTGTAGTCTTTTTTGTAATGGTAGGATTTTTTTTTTACTAATTAGTTTTTAAATTTGTAGGAACATCACCAGGAAATTCCGCAGAAGATCACTCTGAAACAGTCACCAACAGACACATGCGACAGATCGTCGTGCTCTCGACGGTCCGTCCTACAAAACCGTTCTGGTTGTTAGAGACCCTCTTCCTAAAGGTCTCTCACATTTTCTAAGGGTCCTCCAACGGACATCTACGACGGACCGTCATACTCTCGACAGTTCGTCCTTCATAACCGTCATGGCGGTCAGAGACCCCTCTTTTAAGGGTCTCTACGTTTGCTTCACCTACCACTCTAGTATTTATATTTTTATGCATTGGGGACAATTGCATGCTTTTTTGTTGGGGTGGGGTAAATGGATAGTGAGTGTTAAGGTGAAGTCTGAGTAGCCCAATTCACTATCCTCTTTTGGGGTTTTCTTGCCTGTGTTCTTTTTCCCCAAAAGACTGATTATTTTTTCTGTTGAACCGGAATGTTTATATCTTTTGTACATAGTTTAAGTCTGAAGCATGATGGCTAAAATGATATCCTGATAAACTTGAAAATAATGCATGACTAGGCATAGTAACTTATAATTGTGTGTCTCTAAGCATGAAACAGAGTTACACCATGCATTACCCTAAGTCTTAAATTAGAACTAGGTGTCTGATAATCTGGTATAGTGATGAGATGTCAAGTGAGTGTGAGGAAATTTGAATAGTCAACTATTGGTACTGAGCTAGAACTTGCCAGGTTAGTCCTGCTAAATGTAAGCTGTAGTAGACAATTAGGAAAGGATCATAGGCCCTTATTCAATATAGCCTATTTCTAGCCTAAAGAAATGAAATCAAATGAAATTTATCCTTCTTTGATCCAAATAATCTGAGCTTAAAATTTGACCATTGTTTTTCACCCCAACTGATCTTTTCTGGGAACAATGTGTTGGACTTTGTCCCTTCTTGGACATGTGCACCTCAGCTTATGCCAAAAGCATAAGTTGAGGGTGGCTAATACATAAACAACCTTCGTTATGGCGCCGACCCAACTTTGGGTATTGTGTACCTTGACTCATCGCAAAACCGTGAGTTGAGGGTGGCTACTATGAGGAATACTTTAGAAAGTGGGGTTGGAAGAACAAAGAGAGAGAAATAACAAAAGTAAAGTTACTCAAGAATTAGATGAAAAGAAAAGAAAAGTAAAGAAAAAGAAAAATACACGAGAAATATAAGGAAGAAAAGAAGAGAGTCACTTACACAAATGAAGAAAGAAGAGAAAATATCAAGGTGAAAGAATATGAGAAACTGGGCGAGATAAAATGAGAGACTGTGGAAGGTTTAGCCGATATGTCAAGGAGGGCAAAAAGTCAAAAAAGTATACCAAAATATACCTTACCTGACCCGGAGCCTATGTTACTAGCTTAAAAAGTCCTATCGTGATCCTAAGGGTTGTATAGCGAACTTAAGGCTGCGAAAATAAGGGCAAGCTTATGGTAAAAGGTATGAATGAGTGTGACTTTGTTCTGAGAGTGAGTGTTGAAAAATAATTATTATACTCAAACTGAAATCATTGTGTGAAAAGGAGGATTTTGTTTTGAAGTGAGGACACTAGTTACAATACAAGAATTGTTAACACCTCGGTGATAAATGTAAGAGGATAGGTGTTTGTGTGTGGTGAGACTGTGTCATGTTCTGATCCCACTAAATTCAAGCCTAATAGTGATAGCATGCATAGTTGTGATGAGATTAATCGGGATTGATAGCAAAATGATTGCAAAGGATAAAACATCAATACTATTGTAAAAAGATTGTGTAGTGAGTCATAGTGCGTCGCTTGAGAATAAACAACGAATTTAAGTTTAGGGTGTTGATATACCGTGGTTTTACGGTATTATTAATACTTTTTCCTTAAGCTTAGTGTGTCCAAAAGCCTTTTTGTGCTAATTTTTATATAAGTTTCTCTTTGTTTTGCAAGAAATCTGTCCCAAGCTGAATGCGGAGATTTTGAGCGAAGAACTGCAGAAGAGACCACCTACGGAGCTTATGATGGTCCGTCGTGCTTGTGACGGTCCGTGGGTGGCAGCGTAGTGCAGTTGCTGAAGGAAGATGGGGAAGTCTGACCAAGTGTGGGATTACGAAGCTTGTAACGGTACGTCGTGGCTATGACGGTCCGTCCTGCAGGATCGTCGTGAAGATCAGAGAAGTGATCCCAGTACCCAGATTCCAAGAGTTGAAGTGTTTTTGAACAAGACCCTCGAAGGACCGTTGTGCCTATGACGGTCCGTCATACTTGCCGTCAAGGGGAGTGAAGATAGCAGCAGAGAAATTGCACAAGTATGGGACGACGGAGTCCATGACGGTCCGTCGTGTCCATGACGGTCCGTCGTGACCACGATGGTCCGTCGCGAGGTCCGTCGCCCCAGCCGCGTTTTGGCAGATCTCGAGCAATTAGAATCCTTGTTTAATTAAGTTTTTGTTTTTTATAAATAGTTCGAAAAACCTTGTTTTTGAGGGTAGACTCTGTTGGGTTAGACTCTGTTAGGTTAGACAGCAGATAGTTAGACTTCGTATTATTAGAATTTGTGTATTATTGTTAGATTTTGAGATTCTTGCAAGTGATTTTTGGAGATTAATCAAGCAAACTTTGGGTTTTATCTTTCTCATTGAAAGATAAAACCCAAAGTTAGTCAAATCAGGTTTTATTTAATTATTAAAAATCTGATTTCCTTTTATTTTAACTCAGATAATAAATAATAAAATAAATTAATTACATTAATTTACCAAATTAAATAAAAAAAAAATTAATTCATTGCTTCAACCTGGGTTTGAACCTGGGTGGAGCAAGACTTCTCTTCAGGAGCCCAATTTCAGCCCTCTCCCCTCAAAATGCCCCTCCACCTTATTAGTTAAATAATTAATTATATATTAAGGGTAATTACGATACTACCATTAGTATATAAAAAGACCATTTTACCCCTAGACCCTCAAAATCTAAGATTTTCCCTATTTAATTCCGGTAAAGACTCCTTTAAGTAAATCTTCGTATTCGAGAACCCTACATGGTTGGACACAACCTCTTCTAGCTCAAATAAATCCACAAGTTAGGCATTGTAGACACATTAAGCATTATTTAGCATATTCCTTTTTTTAGTGTTGTTACAGTGTTTCTTGGTAATATCATCTCTAGTGGTTGAGACTATGTTATATTCTATATATCTATGTGCAATTAAAGTAGAAGACTAAGTTATCTTCCTATACAAAGGGTCTATGTACACTATATATAAATATATATATATATATATATATATATATAATATGTATTTAGAGGTATATGTAAACCTCCAATTAAAAGTTATGAAAAGTATTAAATTTTTACTAAAATTTACCTATGAATGTAAGGAGTTAAGCTAAGAGGCTAGTCTTAGTCCTCAAAGAAGATGATGGCCCTCGTTACGCCTAGGGGATTTTCTCGGATGTGATTTATTCACGCATCTAGAAAGCAACGGTAACCAATGACATGCAACATCAGCTAAGGCATGCATGCATCATTTGTCTCATGGGCACATCAACTACGCTTATTGAGTAGTGGTTTGAGTGCATCGACCAAGTGTCATCATATATGATAAGTGTGAAACAGCGAAGTGACATTGGCCAATACAAGGCAGCAACAACCAAGGTGTTCATGCACCAGTCATGGCGTGTCAACGTCGACTCATGTAAATCAGTCTTGGCCTACGCACAGTGGCCATGTGACATTGTCCAAATATAGGCAGCAATAGCCAAGGTCTGCACGCACATCCCTGCTAAGTGTGCATCGACTGGGAGACATTGGCCATAGTTTGCATGCTTTGGCAAGGTTACATCAACAAACGACAGGAAACATCAACAAGGTCTTCACACCTCTTACATGGTTTGTGCGCTTCAGGGAACCGATGGTCGTATACGACATGTGGCATCATTAAAGGCATGCACACATAACATTGTGGACAATGATAAGACACATCAACCAAGGCTTGTATGCTTTGAATAGATGAGTTTCGCTAAAGATAGGAAGCATCAGCCGTAGCTATCACACGTCTTACATGGCATTTGCACATATAGGAAGCGATGTTTGCCGATAGAATGCAACATTAGCCAACGTCTGAGTGCATATGTCGAGGCATTTCTGCATCGATTGGGTCATATTTACATCGGCCAACATCAGGAAACATCAAAAAATGCATGTGAGCTTCTGGTAAGAGACATTGGCTAACGACAAGCAGCATCAACCAAGGATTGCATGCATCAGTCGTGGCGTGTGCGCATCGGTAGGGTTACTTCAGCATCGATCAATGGCAAAAAGCATCTACAAAAGCTTGTATGTTTTGGGAAAATGACATCGGCCAACGAAAATTGACCTCGCCCAGGTGACATTGGGCGTGGCTTGTGTGGATTGCTGAGCTATCATCGGTCATGGACTGCCCGTATAGCATTTTTCTTAAAAATAACGATCATCGATATCGTGCATTGGCTACCAAAATTACTTTCAGCCTGCACAAGTATTAGTTGATATCGGGCATGAACTTCATGCATCGCCTTTTGTCTGCTCAAAATGGACAACTGACTGCATATATAGCCTTCCCACATTGCCTTAAGCCTACACACAATGGTTAGCCGACATCGAACGTGGATAGCCTATATTTTCTTTTGCATGCACACTATGGTCAGCCGACGTTGGACGTGAGTTGAACCTATACTTCATGGCCTGCATACATCGATCAGCCAAAATCAGATGTGTCATGCAAGCATTATACGTAACCTGCAATCCTTGGTCTGCCGACGTAGGACGTGTCCTGCCAACATCTTCTGTAGCCTGCGCATATCGGTCTGTAGGTGTCAGCCAATGGCATGCACATCATCCAAGGCCTATATACATCCGTTATGGTGTTTATACAATGGTTAGGCGACATTTCTATCTACCAATGTTAAGCAACATCACCCAAGGCATGTGCACTTCGAGAAAGCGACATTGGGCTACAAAAAGTTAGCATTATTAAAGGCTTGCACACATTCGACATGGCGTGTGAGCATTAGAAGGAGACATCAGTGTCGGCAAACAACATGAAGAATAAACCAAGGCCTATGTGCTTCGAGCTAGTGACATTACCCAATGATAACAGGTAACATCTAGGTGACATTAATCTTGGAGTGTTGCATATGTCATTTCCTATGCACATCGTGCAGCCGATGTCAGGCGTAGAAAAACCGCATCAAGCGTGGCTTGTGTAAATCCTTTAGCGGTATTCAGCCTTGCCCTTCCCGCATCGCCCTTGGCCTACGAACAATGGATAGACATCATCGTATATGGAATGGTCGTATTGCTCATAGTCTTCATATTGCTTAGCTGACGTCAATATTGGAATGCATGTATCCTTTTTATCTTGTGCACATCGCTCACTCGTCATCCGTTGTGGACTGCCTACATCGACCTTGGCGTGCAAACAATATTCAAGTGCCATCAGGCGTTGCCTACCCTCATCGTCTTTGTTGAGCACAATGGTTAATCTATGTCAGACGTTGTCTGACCGTATCACCTTAGGATTGTTTGTAACGGTCAGCCGACTTTTAATAAGGCCTTCCCACATCGCCTCTGGACTGCACACAATGGTCAAACGATGTCGGACGTGGCCTACACACAATGGTCAACCAATATGGGACTTGGATTACACCTATGCTCTGTGACCTATATACATTACACATCTGATAATGGACATGGGTAGCACCTATAGTCTGTAGCCTACACACATCTGTTTTTCAACGTCGTACATCACATGCAAACTTCATCCATAAACTGTACACGTCGGTCTACCGATGTCAGAGTGACCTTGCCGCATTGCTTGTTGCCTTCAGACTTTAGTCAGTTGATGTCGAATGTGCCTACCCGCACTGTATGTGGCTTGCACTGTATAGTCTAGCGACGTTGCATGCGGTAACATTGATCAAGGTTGAGTCGACAACATGTGGATGTCCATTTCGTACAAAAATCAAAAGAGTGTAAAACACCCTTCTTGCATAACAACATATTCATCTATTTTCCATAATTTATTCTAAATGTCTCCACCTCACCTAGTTCTTTCGTACCAATTTCATCACGTTTATGGATCGTATGATATCAAAAAATCTCTTATTTCTACAAACATGTAATCTATCATTAGTTTCAAATGTGTAGAAGAATTTTCAAGCATTTTCATATATTTCTAAATTTTATTCATTGTTTAAAAATTATTTTATTGTTTTTAATTTTTATGTCACCTTTTAAAAATTAAAATTTATTATGTTTTTTAATTTTTTGTGTTGATTTTTTAATTTTAGGGACTTTTCCTATTTTTAAATAAATAATTACTTATTTTTGGGATTTAATGAACAAAAATAAATTTAAACAAATGTTGAAATTATTGAATTTATGGTCACTATATTTATTTGTTAACTTTTGTCATTAATTTAATATTTTTCCAATTTTTAAAATGTATTAACCTCTTTCTAGATTTATCAAATAAAAATAAATAAAAAAGTTGTTGAATGTGTTGAATTTATGGTTACTATATTTTTTTTTTATAATTTTTGCAGTCAACTTTATATTTTAAACAAAATATTTTCCCTATTTATTATTCATGAATTACCCATTTTAGAGATTTACCGAACTGAATTAAAAAACGAAAAAAATGTTTAAATTTAGGTTACTATATTTAATTGTGAATTTTCGGCATTAAATTTTGTACTCAATATGAATTACCAATTTTCGAGATTTATTAAAAAACATGTTGAAATTTATTAATTTAAGGTTACTATATTTATGTATGAATTTTTTCCAATAATTTGATATTTTCATATTATTTAATCATTAATTACCCATTTTCGAGATTTATTAAACAAAAATAATAATTGGTAAAATTGTTGAAATTATTGATATAAGGCTACTATATTTGTTTATTAATTTTTGGCAGTAAATTTATATTTAATCATAGATTTCTTATTTTTAAGTAATTAATTACTCATTTTCGCGATTTATCAAACAAAAATAAAACATAAATTGAATTATTGAAATAATTTAAGTTTATTTGTAAATTTTTGGCGTTATTTTTATATTTTATTTGCATATTCTTCCTATGTTTAATTAACTAATTACTCATTTGGTAATAAAAAAATTTAATATTAAAAAGAATCATTCAAAACTCTTCTATATATATATATATATGTAAAAAGTTATTTGTGGATGCTAATGTGTGTTTGTACCATAGAATATGCATATTTGGGTGGTACAGGTTCAATATGAATCTTTGATAAAAAATGATGTCAGAATTAGTGCCATAAAATCAAACGCTGTAAGTGGGCCACCTATGAGACGTTGCATAGTAGCATCAGGTAAACGACATTGGCAAACGACAAGCAACATCAGCCAAGGCCTACACACATGAATCATGGTGTGTGCTTTGACTAAGAAATGTCGGCCAATAAAAAGAGGCATCGACCATGTAACATTGGTCGAGGATCGCCAAAATAGGTTGTGGATTTTCAACATTTCTCTGTCGATGTTGGTCGTGGACGGTCGTGTCGGACGTTGCTTGTTCATATAGGACAGGAAAATTAAACCATGGTCTTAGAGCATCGTCCAGGAGACATAAGTTGTGGCTTGTGTGGATCGACCAAGAGATATCAACCAACGACACTCAACAACAGCCAAGGCATGCACACAATAATTGTGGCGTAGGTGCATCAACTCGACAACAGCAGTAATGGCCTTCACATATAAACTTTGCTGCATGGTTCAATCACAAGAAGCATAACATAAGTCATGCTTGCATCAGAAGTTGCTTGTGTGCATGGAATGGGCAACATTGGTCATGGCCTGCATGCATTGTCAAGATGGAGTTTGCCATTAAAAGGATGCATCAACTACGGTCTTGACGCATCTGACGTGGTTGGTGTTAATCTGGAAAGAAACATCGTGACACTACATGCATCATCATTAAAGGATATGCATGCATAACCCATGAAGTGTGTGAATCGTCTTGGCAATATCGATGTCAGTAATAGGAGGCACCCTCATTTAAGGCTTGTGTGCTTCGGGCAAGCGACGTCGTGTAATGGTAGATAGCATAAGCTAAGGCCTGCATGGATCTGACATGGCATTTGCACATTAAAAAGAAATGCTGGCCAATTAAAAGAAGAATCAACAAAGGCCTGCACAAAATTGTCGTGGTCTATATGCATCGGCAGGGTGATATTCACCTCGGCCTATATTATGTAGCATCATCCAAGGATCGTGTACTTCACGCAAGCGACAGTGTCCAATGGCAGGCAACATATGTCGTGGCGTGTGTGGATCGGCAGAGCGATATCAATGTCGACAGACTGCTGGCAGCATTAGTCAAGGTATATCTGCATTAGGTGACATCAGCCAATAGAAAAAACGACATTGGCCAGGCGAGATAGGTCATAGACTGCCGCATAAAATGTTCCTCTGCACATCAGTCAAGCATGGACCGGCAGGATCAGCAGTGGACAGTGCAAATCTTTCAATTGTCATCAAACATAGAATTCCCACATCGGCTTTGGCGTACACACCACGGACAGCCGACTTCAAACGTGGTCTACCAGCATGGGCTATAGCCTGCACATTGCTTAGCCTACACCGATCATGGACTCCCCGCATCGACCATAGTGTGTGCAGATTGCGTAGCCATCGTCTGGCATGTAATTTGAACATTACCCTTGGCTTCCAAAAAAGGTCAAGCAACATCAGGCATAGCCTGCCCCTATCGACTTTGTCCTGCAAAACAATAAGCCAACGTCAAGCGCTTCCAACCCCCATCACACTTTGCTTAATCAATGGTCACCCAACATCCAGCATGGCCTTCCCGCGTTGCCTTTATCCTGAACACAATGGTCAGCCAATATCGGTAGTGGCCTTCAAGCATCATCTTTGGACATCAAACAATGGTCAGCCGATGACAGACATGGCTAACACACATTGCATTTCGCCTGCACACAAAGATTGACCAACGTCAGACTAAGGTTGCACCTATTATTCGTGGCCTGCACACATCAGTCAGCGATATCAAATGTGGCCTTCCTGCATCGTCCATAGCCTACACACATCCTCCAGCCAATGTGGAACGTGGCATGCCTACATCATCTATATCCTTCACACATTGGTTTTCTAAGGTCAAACGTTGCCTGGACGCATCACATCTGGTCTTCACATATCAATAGAGCAACATTAATCGTTTCCTGTCTCTATTGACATTGGCCTACACAATAGTCAGCTAACGTCGGACATAGATTTCCTGCATCTTCCTTGGCCTAAACACCACACTCATTAGTCGTCGAGAATTGCATGGCCATATTACCTTTGGCCTGCATAGAATGGTCAACCGATGTCAGACATGTTATTCCTACCTCGCCTTTGGCTTGCACACAAAGGTCTATTGATGTCAAACATGGCCTAACAATATTATCCGTAGCTTGCTCACATCAGTTTTTCGACGTCGAAAAATTCATATGCGGTCATCAATTGTGTCCGACAAGCATTATACATAGCCTACAAATCTCGGTGAATAGATGTCGGTCAACCACTTGAAGTGTCAGTCAAGGATTACAGACATGTTACGTGTCATGTGCACATCTCGCAAAAGAAGTGGCCCAATAGAATGCAACTTCAGCAATGGCTTTCACGCATAGACATGGAATGTCCATACCTTGTAGGTGACATTGGAAAATGACATGCGACATCAGCCAAGTATGCATACACGAACATGGCATGTCCACATTTGGAAAGCGACGTCGGCCAATGACATGGAGCATCAGCTAAGGCCTGCACGCATCAATTGTGTCGTGTGCACATTGACTAGGTAATTTCATCTGTGGTTTGAGTGCAACAACCAAGCAACATAACCTGTCGATTTTTCTTATCGGCCATGCGACATCGATCAGCGACTACGAGCAAAAACAAAGGCCTTTATGAAATAGTCGAGGCGTGTGCATCGACTCATGAACATCAATCCTAGCCTATGCACAGTAGGCAGGTGACATTGATCAATAGAAGGCAACATTTACCCAGGCATGCATGCATCAGTCGTGGCATGTTTGCATCTAATAGGCGACATCAGACGTAGTTGCATGTTTGGTATAGGTGATGTCGACCAACGGTAGGCACCATCAACCAAGGTCTTCACGCATCTGATGGGGTTTGTGCTCATCTCTCAAAAAAAGTTACACTACGACATGCCAAATAATCCAAGGCATGAACACATAACCTATGGAATGTGTGTATTGGATGAGAGACATTGACTTGCCCATTGATAGGTACAATCTACAAAGGCTTGTGCTCTTTGATTAAGTTCCGTCGTCCATTGATACGCACCATTATCCAAGGCATCTGTGCATCTTCGTTGGCGTGTGTGCACCGGCTGCATCATATTTGCATCAGCCAACATAAGGCAACATCAACAAAGGCATGTGATCTTCTGGAAAGCGTCATTGGCTAATGACAAGAAACAACCACTAAGAAATGCATCCATTAGCCGTGGCGTGTGTGCATAGGCAAGGCGACATTGGCAAAATTCAATGTTAGGCAACATTAGGCAAGGATTGTGTGCTTCGCGTAAATATCACCGTCCAATGAAAGCTGTCCTCGGCTAAGCGAGATTGATTGTCACTGCCGCATCAGTTGTTTCCTATTCATACACCTAAGCTAATGCCTGTCATGGAACTATCATATTAGCAATGGCCGATACACATCACTCCGTGACCATTGATTTTTACCTTCCTACATCGCATTTTTACAATAAATAATGTCTTGTTGGCGTCAGATGTGGGATGCCTACCTCGCCTGTAGCCTACGCATTTCTATGTCGCCATCTGCTTGGACTGCGCACATTGGTCGTGGCTTGTGTGCAATGCTAAGATATCATCATGCATAGACTGCCCACATAGCTTTTTGCCTCAAAACAATGATTATTGATAATGGGAGATGCCTACCCACATTGAGTTTGTCCTGCAGAAATATCAGTCGACGTCGCGCATGGCGTTCCTGCATCACCTTTGGTCTGCACAAAATGGAAAACTGACATGAGATGTGACCTTCTCACATCGCCTTTTGCCTACACACAATGGTTTGTAGATATCGGAAGTGCACTGCCCGCATTGCCTTTTGCATGCACACAATGGTCAAATGACGTCGAATGTGAGTTGAACATCTACTTTGTGACTTGCATACATTAGTAATCCAAAGTAATACATGGCCTTTCAACATTGTCCATAGCCTGCATTCATCGGTCTATCGACAACGGACATGGCCTTCCATTATCTTTCATAGCCTGCGCACATCATTTTGTAGATGTTGGCCAATGACATGCACATCACCAAGGGCCCCTTCACAGCCGTTATGGAGTTTATACATTGGTTGGGGGACATTTGAATTAACCAATGTTAGGGAACATCAGAAAAGGAATGTGCACTTAGGGAAAGTAACATTGGCGAAAAATAGGTAGCATCAGCAAAGGCTTGCATGCATCTGCTGTTGTATGTGCGCATCGGCAGGGCAACATTGGCGTCGCCTAACAACATGAAGAATAACCAAGGAACTTGTGAATCGAGCAAGCGAAATCAGGCAATGGCAACCTGCATTGGCAAGTTCAAAATAGTCGTGGACTGTTAAATCTTTCATGGCATATGCACATTGCCTAGTCGATGTCACGTGTGGACCAACGACATCAACCGTGGCCTGTGTACATTCATTAGCTGTCTTCGGGCTTTGCCTTTTTTCATCTCCCTTGGCCAACAAACAATGTCCAGTCGGTGACGGACAAGGGATACTCACATAAGTCATAGTCTACGTATTGCTTAGCTAACATCGGTCGTGGAATGCGTGTATCCTCCATGGATTGTCCATATCACTCAATCGTAATTGGGCGTGGACTTCCCGCATCGCCTTAGAGGGCCAAAATTAGTCAGGAAACATGGGTGTTGCCTGCCCCCATCACCTTTTGCCAGCACAATAGTCAGTCGAGGTCAGACATTGAATGACCTCACCTCCTTTGGCTTGCACGTTGGTTAGAAGAAGTCAAGTGTGGCCATCCTACATCGCCTTTGGCCTGTACATAACAGTCATTCGACGTTGCATAAGGCCTTCCATTGCTTTTTGGCCTGCACACAATAGTCACCTAACGTCGGGCGTGGACTTCACACAACGGTAAGACAATTTGGTATATTGACTACACATATTATCTTTGACATACATACATTATACACTCGATGTTAGACATGGACAGGACATATCGTACCACACTTGCACACTTTGATTTTGCAACGCGGGACGTTGCCTACAAACTTTATTTGTAGCCTCCACACATCGGTCTAGCGACGTCGGAGTGACCTTGCCGAATTTCTTGAGGCATGCACACTTCGGTCACTTGACATCGAATGTGTTTACCCGTATCGTCTATGGATTGCTTCTATTAGACAAATGACGTTTTACGCGGTGACATTGATCAAGAACCAGTTGACAACATGCAGATGTCTATGTAGTACAAAAACCAAAAAGAGTGTAAAACACCCTTATTACAAAACAACATATTCATCTATTTTCCATCATTTATTCTAAATTTTTCCACCTCACATGGGTCTTTCTTACGAATTTCAACACGTTTAAGGTTCGTACAATATTGAAAAATATTTTATTTGTACAAATATGTAATCTACCATTTGTTTCAAATGTTTAGAAGTATTTTCAAGTATTTTTGACTTTTATTCATTGTATAAAAATTATTTTTATGTTCTTTATTTTTTACATCACATTTTTAAAAAACATTAATTTATTAAATTGTTAAATTTAGTGCTTTATTAATTTGTGATTCTTTGGTTTTAATTTTTTATGTTTTGAGATTTTTTCTATTTTTAAATAATTAATTACCTACTATTGGGATTGAATGAACAAACAAAATATAAAAAATATTGAAATGATTGAATATAAGGTTACTATATTTCTTTGTTAATTTTTGGATATAATTTTATGTTTTCCAATTTTTTTATTAATGTATTACCCTTTTTAGAGATTTACCAAATAAAAAAATTAATAAAAATTTGTTGAATTTATGTTTATTATATTTGTTTTTAGAATTTTTGCAATTAATTTTATATGTTTAAAAAAATATTTCTATTTTTATTCATGAATTTTCCATTTTAGAGATTTATCGAACTAAAATAAAATTGTTGAAATTAAGGTCATTGTATGTGTTTGCGAATTTTTGGCGTTAATTTTTTTATTATGTATGAATTACCAAATTTTGAGATTTGTAGAAAGAAAATTTTTTTAATAAACATGTCGAAATTTTGAATTTAAGGTTTCTATATTAATTTATGAACTTTTTGCATTGATTGATATTTTCATATTTTGTATTCATTAATTACCCATTTTCAGGAATAACCGAATAAAACTAATCATTTACATAATTGCTGAAAATATTGAATATAAGGTTACTATAATTATTTTTTAATTTTTTTGTATTAATTTTATATTTTTCGAAGATTTCCTATTTTTTAATCATCATTACTCATATTTGGGATTTACTAATAAAAAATAAAAATAAAATAAAATTTTAAAATTAATGAATTTAAGGTTACTAATTTATTTGTAAATATTTTATTTTTTTTACATTATTTTCATATTCTTCCTATGTTTTATTAATCAATTACTCATTTTTTGATTGCACCAACAAAATTCAAAATAAAATAACTATTGAAAACTATTTTTACATATATAAATAAGTCATTTGTTGAAGCTAATGTGTGTTTTTACCTTAGAAAGTGCATATTTGGGTCGTACATGTTAAATATGAATCTTGAAAAAACAATGTTAAAATCCGTGCCATAGAATCAAAAGCTCCAAGTAGGGCATGCATCGGACATGGCATGATGGCATCATGCAAGCGATGTTGTCCAACGACAAGAAGCATCAACTAAGGCCTGCACACATGAGTCGTGGCATGTGCACATTAGTGCGGCAATGTAAGCTTCGTAAAACGACATACACCATCAGCCATGGCCAGTATTCTTTGGGAAAGAAATGTCAGCACACGGAAAAAGGCATCGACCATGAAACATTCGTCGAGGATTGCAAGGACCTGTCGTGGCTTTTGCACATTGCTCAATAAACATTGGTCATGGACTGCTCGCATCAACATTAGCTTATGGGTAGAGCTCAATTATTGTCGCGCGTGGGTTGTGCGCATCGATCAGGCAAATTCAGCTATGGTCGGAGCGTATTGGCTAGGCGATAAAAAATGTGGCATGCGCGCATCGACTAAGAGACATCATCCATTGGAAGGCAACAATAACAATCCTATATGCATAAATCGTGGCGTATGTGCATTGAATCGACAACATCGGTCATATCCTTCATGCATCAACTTGTATATATGGTTCAATGTAAAGCAGCATCATATAAAGCATGCTTGCATGAGACGTGGTGTGTGCACATCGAATAGGCGACATATCGTGGTTTTCATATATTGGCAAGAAAGAGTCAGCCAACGATTAGGCGCATCAACCAATGTGTTGATGCATCTGACATGGTTTGTGCACATTTGGAAAGCAACATCGGAGAACGACACACAACATCATCCAAAGATATGCATGCATAACCCGTGGCATGTGTGCACCATCTAAGAAACATCAACGTTTGTAATAGGAGGCACCAACAATCAAGGCTTGTGTACTTCGGGCAAGATACGTTGGCAAATGGTAGGAAGCATAAGCTAAGTCCTACATGGATCAGACATGACATGTGCACATCCGAAAAGCAACGCTGGCCAATGAAAAGCATCATTATGAAATGCTTGCATGCAATTGTCGTTGTGTGTATGCATTGCTAGGGCATCTTCACATCGGCCTATGTTAGGTAGCATCATCAAAGGATGGTGCACATCGCGCAAGTGAGAGTGGCAAACGATAGGCAACATAAGTCGTGGCATGTGAGGATCGGCAGGGCGACATCAACTTCGACTAACAGCTGGCAGCATTATCCAAGGAATATCTGCATCGGGAAAGAGACATCAGCCTACAGGAAGCAACATTGGCCAGGCGACATAAGTCGTAGACTACCACATCAAATGTGGCATGTGCACATCAATAAGGCATGGATCGTCAAGATCGATTGTGGACTCTCACATCAATCGATAGTCTTCAGGAATGGAATACACGCATCGCCTTTTGCGTGCACACCATGTCCAGACGATGTGGGATGTGGGCTACCCAAATGGTATTTAGCCTACACATTACTTAGCCGACGTCGACTGTGGACTTCCCGCATAAAACGTGGTTTATGGACATTGCTTAGTCCTCGTCGTGCATGGTCATTGAACATCACCATTTTCCTACAAACAACGAACAATCGATATGGGTTGTAGCCTGTATACATCTTCCGTAGCCTCTACCCATCGGTCTGTAGATGTCGTCCAATAGTGGCCCATCATCCAAGGCCTGAACACATCCCTTATGGTGTTTATACATCGATTAAACGACATTTGCATCGACCAACTTTAAGCAACATTAACTAAGGCATGTGTAGTTCAGGCAAGCGAAGTTTGCCAAAAATAGGTAGCATCAGCAAAGCCTTACACGCATTCGTCATGGCGTGTGCGAATTGGCAGGGCGACATCAGCATCAGAAAACAATATGAAGAATCAGCCAAGGCATTTGTGCTTCCAGCAAGCGACATCAGGTAATTATAAACGACATCATGAAGGTAACATTAGTCGTGGACTATTGCATCCGTCGTGACATGTGCACATCTCTTATCCAATGTCACGTGCGGACCGACCACATTAACTATGGATTGTGTACATCCTTTAGCCGTATTCCAGCTTGGACTTCCCGCGTCGCCCTTCACATACAAACAATGGACAAATATCGTTGAACATGAATTGATTAAATTGGTCGTAGTTTGTATATTTCTGAGCTGACGTCGGTCTTAAAATACATGTATCCTCCGTGGATGGTGCACATCGCTCACCCATCATCGGGTGTAGCATACCTGTATCACCCTTAGCGTACAAACAATAGTCAAGCGACATCGGGTGTTGCCTGTTCTCTTCTCCTTTGGTCAGCTCAATGGTCTATTTTCTATCATTTATTCAAAATGTTTCAACCTCACATGGTTTTTTGTACAAATTTAATCACGTTTACGGTTCGTACGGTACTTAAGAATCTTTTATTTGTAAAAATATGTAATCTATCATTAGTTTCAAATGTTTAGAATAATTTTCAAGCATTTTCATATATTTCTGACTTTTATTAATAATTAAAAATAATTTACTGGTTTTTATTTTTTATGTCACATGTTTAAAATTAAAATTTCTTAAATTTTTTGTGTTGATTTTAAAATTTTTGAGATTTTTCCTGTTTTTAAATAATTAATTACCTATTTTTGTGATTTAACTAAAAAACTAAATGTATAAAAATGTTAAAATTGTTGAATTTAAGGTCATTATATTTATATGTTTTTGGTGTTAATTTAATATATTTCCAATTTTTTAATAATGTATTTCCCTTTTCCACATTTTCCAAATAAATATAAATAAAAAAAATCAAAATTGTTTAATTTATGGTTACTGTAATTATTTTTAAATTTTTGATGTTATTTTTATATATTTAACAAAATATTTTTCCTATTTTAATTCATGAATTACCCATTTTAGGGATTTTAAAACTAAATTAAAAAAACAAAAAAAAACTATTAAAATTTTTGAATTTAAGGTTACTATATTTATTTGTGATTTTTTTGCGTTAAATTTTTATTTCTGAATGAATTAAATTTTTTTGAGATTTATCAAACAAAAATAAATATAAAAAAACAAGTTGAAATTGATGAATTTAAGATTACTACATTTATATATGAAATTTTGCCATTGATTTGATTTTTTCATATTGTTTATTCATTAATTACCCATTTTTCGGATTAACCGGACAAAAATAATTATTAAAAAAATTGCTGAAATTATATACATATGGTTACTATATTTATTTCCTAATTTTTGCAATACTTTTATATTTTTTTCATAGATTTCCTACTATTAAATCATAAATTACTCATGTTTGTGATTTCTCGAACATAAATAAAAAATAGGATAGTGAATTGGGGAAAAAGGACACAGGCAAGAAAACCCCAAAAGAGGATAGTGAATTGGGCTACTCATACTTCACCCTAACACTCACTTTCCATTTACCCCACCCTCAACAAAAAAACATGCAATTGTCCCAAATGCATAAAAATTTAAATACTAGAGTGGTAGGTGAAGCAAACCTGTGGCCAAAGCACCATCGATCAGCAGAGAGAGGGGTCCGCGTAGTATCACCAACATCGCCTTATAGAAACCGGCGGATGGCAGGCAGGAAAATGTCAACCTATACGCCTCGTACTCGCACCTGCTCAAGTGGGTCCTGTTTAACGGGGGCAGCCCGCCTATCTATCTGTGATCGGAGAGTCGCTACGTAGGATGTGTAGAACTCTCGAACCATTTCTTCATCATAACGTCCCAACGGACGTGCTGTCTACTCCACGAGATGCATGGTGAAGAGATTGTGGATCTTAGGCATCGTCAGAAGACTCCCTGTAAGGACCCGTAGCTCCAAGGTGAGTGTTTTAGTCATCACTCCTATATAAGTGAGGAACTTGGCGTCGGAGTAGACTTAAAATATCCCGTCGACACACTGTCGGTTGGGCTGGTCAGTTGCTGGGGTTAGGGCCTGAGCTGGTAAACCTGATGTGGAGTCCAAACTGTCAGCCTCCTCAGACGAGGCCGATGGTGCAGTGGTGGCGGGTGCGAGTACCTTAGTAGAGCCGGAGGGTTCCTTGGACCACGATACTCCTAAGGAGCCAGACGCTCCTTCTTTATTTGTGGCTGACCCAGAGGGTGTGCCTGTCAGTGTGCGCTCCTCATTAACTGGGAGGCAGTGACTACGGCGGACGCCACCTTTTTGGGTGTGGCTTTGGGAGCACGTGCAGCACAAGAAGCGGTGGAAGTGCCTTGAGGCACATACTCGGGGTTACGCTCACCATCCGAGCCAATGACCATGCGGGTAGACAGGGCAATGGACTTTGGTCTCCCGCGTGCATAGATTCGGTCTTTCTTGGGTGCCATAGTAGATAGTACCTGTAAAGGATCAATATTAGTATGAGAAGTGGTAAACGAGACAAGAATAACCACAAAAACAATTAAAATTGTATGTCATTACTATGGTAACAGGGACACACGACGGGCATGGTGACGGCTCGTCGTGTATATGACGGACCATCATCGGGTTCATCGTGTTTTACTTAAACTACATTCTCTTACTAGTATGAGGTATGTGCAGGATGGACTGTCACAAGTACGACGGTCTGTCGTAGGTGTCCGTCAGAGGACACTTGGCAAAAACTTAGAGACCCTTAGAAGAGGGGTCTCTTACCGTCATAACGGTCATGCAGGATGGACCGTCGTGGCTACGACGGTCTGTCACATATGTCCGTTGAAGGACACTTAGAAAAAGTGAGAGACCATGAGAAGAGAGGTCTCTGACCGTCATAACAGTCATGCAAGACGGACCGTCTTGGCTACGATGGTCCGTCACATGTGTCCGTTGAAGGACACTTAGAAAAAAAATTAGAGACCCTCAGGAACAGGGTCTGTGACAACCGGAAAGGTTTTGCAGGACGGACTGTCGTGAAGATAATGGTCCGTCACTTATGTTTGTTGGAGCAGGGTGCTAGGGCTTTTGGAACGGACCCTACGACGGTCCGTCGTGGGTACGATGGTCTGTCATCGGGGTCTCGTTTTGTATATCAGTGACAGAACTGGGGGTACCCCTTGCATCCCCGATGAACCCAAATAAAACTTGTAGTGTTTTGGACCTACATTTTTCTAACCCAACTACCTAGGAAACTAGGAATGCAAAAGCACCTATGTCTAGGGTTGTAAACACGGCAATCTTGAACATTTGTAACCTACGTTAGACAGAATCTTATAAAAGAAACGAACATATGACGAAGAACTAAGCGAATACAAATTAATAAACAAAAATGCAAGATAAATAAGTAGAAATTAGAGACACATACCATAGAATTGGAGAAAAACAAGATGTATAACTACTTGTTGACCATGAAGACACCCACAGCAGCAACACTGACTAGTAGATTATACCTTTTAGGACTTTGTCGAATTTTGGGGGAACAATGATCGAGGGAGAAAATGTGGAAGTTGAAAAGAGAGGAAAATGGGAGGAATAATGAAGGAAAGGGGTGAAATGAGGAGTGGCGGGGGTTTAAACGGTCTGACTTTGAAAAAGACTCCAGCCGAGTCGGGTCGGGTACGACTCATTTATCTTGCGACGATTCCCTGACGATGGTCCGTCGCAGTTGTGACAACCTGGCGTTGGTTCCGTCGTGTGTGCCCTAGTTTTAAAATAATAGAAAGAGGTACCTGGTACGAGGGAGGCATACGAAGGTCCGTCACAGGCTTAACGGCCCGTCGTAGTATCCGTCAATGACTGCTGCATAGTAATTTTCTGCAGAATGTCCTGGTGATGTGCCTGCAAATTTAAAAACCCATTAGTAGAAAAATGCTACCATTACTAAAAAGACTATAAGTATTGGGTTTCCTCCCAACAAGCGCCTGATTTAATGTCGCGGCACGACTGGGGAACCTTGATCACTCAGACTTCATCAAGATGGTATGCATCTATCACTTCATTCCCCGATGCTTCATGCCCGAAATAGAGTTTTATTATATCTCTATTCCTCTTACACCGCACTCCCACATTGGCTTTTAACTCAACTGCTTCATGACGGAATACTTGGGTAATCAAGTAAGGGCAAGTCCATTTGGACTTTAGCTTGCCCGGAAGACAAGGCGATGAAGAACTGTCTACAAGGACCAAATCCCCAACCATACAGTGCGCATCATTCTTTGGATTTTGGACAGTATTTCTACGAAGAGTGCCCGGTTGTCGTGTGTTCACGGTCGCAGATAATTGGGCCATTTGCAACTCGATCTGCTTAATCGAAATTGCATGAGTATAAACTTTTTACCCAATACTAGCTAAATCACACCTCAACTCTTTAATGTGCTCATCACTAGCAACGAACCTCCTCATCATTTTGTGCAAAATATCCTCAACTCACGCCATACTATCTCCACCATTCCTAGGAGTAACTTCGCGATTTTTAGGAGGGACATAGGGCCCATTCTTGTTGGTTTTATTAGAATAGTTACCCCTATTAAAGTTGTTGTCGCGGTTGTAATTTCCATCTTGGACATAATTACCCTCACGGTTGTAGCTACCATAGTTTCGACCTTGGTTCCCTTGACCTTGGCGCTAATTATCCTGATTTGAGCCTTGGGCGCTTGGTCGGAAACCCCTCGTCTGCTCATTTACTTCATAAGTGTCCTCTTCATAATAGCATTCATCATTAGGAGGTGGTGGTTTAGCCAAGTAGTTGACTGCATTATCTTTTCTGCACCCCAGTGACATGTTTTAGTACCAACCCAAGCTCGGTTCTCATCTGAGCCATTTCTTCACGAATCTCATCTGTGAATGGGTTGTGAGTGGACTGCACTACGAAGGTGTTTCTCCCTGTATAAGACTTCCTAGTACTCCAAAAATTGTTATTCCGGGAGATTTTCCCTAATTTTTCAGCGATCTCAGCATAAGGACAATCCCCATAAGATCCACCTGCTATAGTGTCCAACACCGCTTTATTGTTATCATCCTGTCCCCGATACAAGTATTTCTTCAGTGACTCATCATCTATACGGTTATTTGGGACACTTCTAAAGAACGAGGTGAATCTATCCCAAGAACTACTAACTGACTCTTCTGGTAGTGCCACAAATGTGGTCACTCTTACTTTGTTGTTTAGTTTCTTGGAAACCGGATAGAAGTGTGCTAAGAAGACATCCCTTAGTTGGTTCCAAGTAAATATTGAATTGTATGGGAGCTCATTGAACCACATAGCAGCCTCTCCCGTCAGTGAGAGAGGAAACACTCTGAGACCTGTTACATCTAAATCCAAATCAGGCCTTCCTACACAGCTTTTACACACTGCCCTTACCTTAGCTATATGGGCATGTGGATCCTCAGAAGGTAGCCCTGAAAACAATCCTCTGGCAGTGAGCATTTGCATCAGGCTAGTAGTTACTACAAAGGTGTGGCCTCTAGGTAGAGGAGGCAAGACATGTGGCCCATCAGAGTCTGCTATGTTATCATAGCCTCCGTAGTATGCCTGGAGCCGTGGAATGGGATTTTGTCCCCTCTATTGGTGTTCACCCTGAGCATCGGGTAACATCTGACCATGAATATCAGCTGGAGGTGGGATGTTCTAGTTCGGATCATCATCATTTATTCCCAAGTTTCGATTCATATTGCGCAGTGTACGCTCTAATTCGTAATCGTAGGG
Organism: Solanum lycopersicum; assembly: GCF_036512215.1. Lineage (NCBI taxonomy): Eukaryota > Viridiplantae > Streptophyta > Magnoliopsida > Solanales > Solanaceae > Solanum > Solanum lycopersicum. The sequence continues at coordinate 23,360,414 of NC_090804.1, read as the reverse complement.
ATACAAGGGTTCTCTTCCTCTCCGTGTATTTGGCATACAAGGAGGATAGTTTTGAAAAAAAATAAAAATAATAAAATAAAGTACAATCAAGAAAATATCAACTAAACTATAGTAATAAGTTCAAGTTAATTTAAACGCTATAATCCCCGACAGTGGCGCCAAAATTTGAAACGCTCAAACTTACTTCTCGAATAAGAAGTAAAGCGGTCGTTTCAAGTAAATAAACCAACTAGTGAGGTTGGGATTGTTCCCACTAGGAAAATAGTCTAGACTTAACTTCAACGTGTTATTACTATTGTTTGGTCAATGACTTCTTTGGAATGTAAAAACAATAAAAGAGGGGTTTCTAATTCTAAATTAATGAAAATAACTAACGCAATTAAAGAGACAATGAATAGGTTTGAATGTTGGATTTTAATCAATTAACCAAAGTAACTGGGGTTTACGTGTTCCCCAAAGGTTCATAACTTGATAATTCTAACAATAACAATTCTTTCCTAGTATCTTGCATGCAAAGTTATAAGTTATGTATTTTTAAATCCTTGGTCCGGCATCTAGAAAATCTCAATCTGCACCTTGGTCAGGCTATGCATGTTGTTTTTCTAACCCTTATCTTTACCTTATATTAAGCATTGTATTCGATATTTGACTAAGTTTTTACCTCGTACCAATATATAATAGCCTATTAGATAGTATATACTAAATCTATGTTGATAATTCTTTTCCTATTATCTACCTCTTTGGTCCGGCAAGTAGCATTAAGGCGAGTTCTAACGTTGGCCATCCATTAAAAAGACTTCTAAGCGAAAGAATTATTTATACATGCAAGACACCATTCTAGAATTGTTATTTTAGTTAGGTTTTATCTCATGATTTGCCTATGGTTCCCACAACCCTAGTTATGGAGTTTAGTAACTCATAGTCATAATCACAATATTCAAATATATTAAATAAGAATTCATGTATTTACTTCAATGTGAAAGAGTAAAATCCGAAAGTTTGCTTGATTAATCACCAAAAATCACCAACAATCAATGATAATCACAATTCTAACAATACAATGTTTTATAATACGGTGTCTAACAATACGGAGTTTAACAATGATCCCGAGTCTAACCTCAAAAATGAGGTTTTTCAAACTATTTATTAAAAATAAAAACCTAATTAAACAAGGACTCTATTTGATGGAATTCTGCCAAAATGCTGCTGGGTCGATGGACCTAGCGACGGATCGTCATGGTCACGACGGACAATCATGGAGTCCATCGTCCCATACTTATGCAATTTTTTTTGCTGCTATTCTTCATTACCCTCGACGGCAAGTACGACGGACCGTCATAGGCACAACGGTCCGTCGAGAGTCTTCGTTCCAAAACACTTCAACTCTTGGAATATGGGTACTGGGATTACATCTGTGAACTTCATAACGAACCTGCAGGACGGACCATCATAGACATGACGGACCGTCACAAGCTTCGTAACCCCACACTTGGTCAGACTTCCCCATATTCCTTCAGCAGCTGCACTACGTTGGCACCTACGGACCGTCACAAGCATGATGGACCGTCATAAGCTCCTTATGTCGTCTCTTCTGCATTTTGTTCGCTAAAAACCTCCGCATTCACCTTTGGACAGATTTCCTGCAAAATAAAAAGAAACTTATATAAAAATTAGCACAAAAAGGGTTTTGGACACACTAAACTTAAGGAAAAAGTATTAATAATACCGTGAAGCTACGGTATATCAACACCCTTAACATAAGTTCGTTGTTTTTCCTCAAGCGACGCACTATGACTCAATACAAAATCTTTGTACAATAGTATCCATGTTTTATCCTTTGGAATCATTTCGCTATCAATCCCGATTAATCTCATCAAATCGATGCATGCTATCACTATTAGGCTTGAATTACGTGGGATCGGAACATGACACAGACTCACCATGCACTAACACCTATCCCCTTTAATTTGTCACCAAGATACTAACAATTCCGGTATTGCAACTAGTGTCCTCACTTTAAAACAAAATCCTCATTTTTCACACAATGATTTCAGTTTGAGTATAAGAATTACTTTTCAACACTCGCTCTCAGAACAAAGTCATACTTATTCATACCTATTGCCATAAGCTTGCCCTTATTTTCACTGCCTTAAGTTCGCTATACAACCCTTAGGATCATGATAGAACTTTTTTAGCTAGTAACAGAGGCTCAGGGTCAGGTAGGGTCTATTTAGGCATACATTAGTGACTTTTAGCCCTCATTGACATATCGGCTAAACCTTCCACTTTCTATCATTTTATCTTGCCCAGTTTCTCATATTCTTTCCCCTTACTATTTTCTCTTCTTTGTTAATTTGTGTAAGTGACTCTATTCTATTCTTGCTTGTATTTCTTGTATATTTTTCTTTTTCTTTACTTTTCTTTCAACTAATTCTTGAGTCACTTTACTTTTGTTCTTTCTTTCTCTTTGTTCTTTCAACCCCACTTTCCAGAGCATTCCTCATAATAGCCACCCTTAACTCATGACATTACCATGAGTCAAGGTACACAATACCCAAAATTGGTTCAGGGCCATAACGAAGGTTGTTTGCTGCATTAGCCACCCTTAACTTATGCTTTTTGCATAAGCTGAGGTGCACATGTCCAAGGAGGGTCCAGGGCCAACACATTGTTCCCATAAAAGATAAGTTGGGGTGAAAAAGAAAGGTCTAATTTAAGCTCACATCATTTGGATCAAAGAAGGATAAATTTCATTTGGTTTCTTTTATTTAGGCTAGAAATGGGATATATTGAATAAGGTCCTATGATCCTTTCCTAATTATCTATTACAGCTCACTTTTAGCAAGACTAACCAAGCAAGGTCTAGCTCAGTACCAATAGTGGACTATTCAAATTTTCCTCACACTCACTTGACATATAATCACTATACAAGATTATCAGACACTTAGTTCCAATTTTAAACTTAGGGTAATGCAATGGTGTACCTCTATGTCATGCTTAGGGCCACATAATTATAAGTTACTATGTCTAGTCATGCATCATTATCTAGTTTATCATGATATCTTTTTAGCTATCATGCTCCAGAATTAAACTATGTACAAAAGATATAAACACGCTGGTTTAACATAGAAACTAATCAGTCTTTTAGGGAAAAAGAACACAGGTAAGAAGACCCCAAAAGAGTATAGTTAATTGGGCTACTCAGACTTCACCCTAACACTCACTTTCCATTTACCCCACCCCTAAGAAAAAAACATGCAATTGTCCCCAATGCATAAAAATTTAAATACTAGAGTGGTAGGTGAAGCAAACCTGTGGCGCAAAGCGCCGTCGATCAACAATGAGAGGGGTCCGAGTAGCATCAAAACCCTCGCCGTATAGAAACCGATGGATGGCGAGCAGGGAAATGTCAACCACTACGTCCCGTACTCGGACCTGCTTCAGTGGGGCCTATTTAGCGGGGGCAGCCCGCCTATCGATCTGTAATCGGAGAGTCGCTACGTAGGATACGTAGAACTCTCGGACCATTTTTCACTTTAACGTCCCGAAGGACATGTTGTCCACTCCAGGCGCTGCCTTGTGAAGAGATTATGGTTCTCTGGCATCGTCAGGAGACTCCCTGTAAGAACCCGCCGCTCCAAGGTGAGTGTTCGAGTCATCACTCTTTTATAAATCAGGAACTTGGCGTTGGAGTAGACTTGAAATTGCTCGTCGACACACCACCTGTTGGGCTGGTCAGTGTTTGGGGTGGGGGCCTGAGCTGGTGAACCTGATATAGAGTCCGAAATGTTAGCCTCCTCAGACGAGGCCGAAGCTGCAGCGGTGGCGGTTGTGGAAGCCTCAGTAGAGCCGGAGGATTCCTCAGACCACGATACTCCTAAAGAGCCAAACGCTCCTTCTTTATTTGTGGCAGACCCAGAGGGTGTGCCGCCCAGTGTGCGCTCCTCATCAGACTGGGAGGCAGTGACTAAGCCGGACGCTGCCTTTTTGGGTGTGGCTCTAGGAGCACGTGCAACAAGGGAAGGGGTGGAAGTGCGTGGGGGCACATACTCTGGGTCGAACTTATCATCTGAGCCAATGACCATGCGGGCAGACGGGGCGACAGACTTCAATCGCCCGCGTGCGTAGATGCGGTCTTGCTTGGGTGCCATAGTAGATAGTACCTGTAAAGGATCAATATTAGTATGAGAAGTGGAAAACAAGACAAGAAAAACCACAAAAACAATTAAAATAGTATGTCATTACTATGGTAACAGGGACACACGACAGGCCTGGTGACGGCTCGTCGTGACTGTGACGGACCTTCATGGGGTCCGTCGTGTTTTACTTAAACTACGTATATAAGGAGAACCCTGAAGGAGAGTCTCTGACTAGTATGACGGTATGTGCAGGATAGGACCGTCGAAGGTACAACGGTCCGTCGTAGGTGTCCATTAGAGGACACTTGGGAAATACTGAGAGACTCTTAGGAGAGGGGTCTTTGACCGTCATAACGGTCATGTAGGACGGACCGTCGTGGCTACGACGGTCCGTCAAATATGTCTGTTGAAGGACACTAGAAAAAGTGAGAGACCATGAGAAGAGGCGTCTCTGACCGTAATAACGGTCATGTAGGACGGACCGTCGTCGCTATGACGGTCCGTCACATGTGTCCGTTGAAGGACACATAGAATAAAAATGAGAGACCCTTAGAAACAGGGTCTCTGAAAACCAGAAAGGTTGTGCAGGACGGACCGTCGTGAAGACGACAGTCCGCCACATATGTCCGTTCGAGCAGGGTTCTAGGGCGTTTGGAACGGACCCTACGACAGTCTATCATGGGTACGACGGTCCATCATCGGGGTCTCGTTTTGTATATCAGTGATAGAACTGGGGGTACCCCATGCATCCCCGATGAGCCCTAATAAAAGTTGTAGTGTTTTGGACATACATTTGTCTAACCTAGCTACCTAGGAAACTAGAAATGCAAAAGCACCTATGTCTAGGGTTTTAAACACGATAATCTCGAACATTTGTAACCTAGGTTAGACAAAATCTTATAAAAGAAACGAACATATGACAAAGAACTAAGATAATACTAATTAATAAACAAAAATTCAAGATAAATGAGTAGAAATTAGAGACACATTCCTTAGAATATGAGAAAAACAAGATAGATAAGTAGTTGTTGATCAGGAAGACACCCACAGTAGTAACTCCGACTAGTAGATTATACCTTTTAGGACTTTGAAGAATTTTGGGGGAACAATGATTGAGGGAGAGAATGTGGAAGTTGAAAAGAGAAGGAAATCGAAGGAACAATGAAGGAATGGGGTGAAATGAGGGGTTGGAGGGTTTAAACGGTCTAATTTTGAAAAAGACTCCAGCCAGGTCGTATCAGGTACGACTCATTAATCACGCGACGGTTCCCCAATGAAGGTCCGCCGCAGTTGTGACAACCCGTCGTTGGTTTCGTCGTGTGTGCCATAGTTTGAAAATAACAGACAGACGTACCTGGTACGACGGAGGCATACGACGGTCTGTCGCAGGCTCAATGGTCCGTGGCTGTATCCGTTAGTTATTGCTGCAGAGTAATTTTCTTCAGAATATCCTATTGATGTGCCGGCAAATTTAAAAACCCATTAGTAGAAAAATGCTACCATTACTAAAAAGACTATAAGTATTGGGTTCCCTCCCAACAAGTGCCTGATTTAATGTCGCGGAACGACTAGGGACCCTTGATTACTCAGACTTTATCAAGATGGTATGCCTCTATCACTTCATTCCCTGATTCTTTATGCCCAAAATAGAGTTTTATTCTATCTCTATTCCTCTTAAACCGCACACCCTCCTTGGCTTTCAACTCAACTGCTCCATGGGGGAATACTTGGGTAATCAAGTAAGGGCCAGTCCATTTGGACTTGAGCTTGCCCGGAAGACAAGGCCACCCAGAACTGTCTACAAGCACAAAATCCCCAACCATAAACTCTTGTTTTGCAATTTTTTGTTCATTCTCCTTCTTCATCTTTTCTTTGTTGGATATGGAAGATACCGATTGGAGCTCACCACTCTTCCTCAAGGTCCTACAAATGTTGAGGTAGCTTCTTCATTATTCAACCGAAATGTCATCTGTCCCTTCTCCATATCAACTAAGGCTCTACCTGTAGCAAGGAATGGCCTCCCAAGAATAATAGACACTTCAAAATCGACCTCACAATCAAGAATAAAAAAATCAGCCGGAAAGATGAATGACTCCACTTTTACTAGCACATCATGAAGTATCCCTATAGGCCGTTTACTGTCCAATCAGCCATCTATAGCCGCATCGTAGTGGGTTTTGGATCCCCCAAACCCAACTTCTTGTAAATAGAGAGGGGCATAAGATTTATGCTTGCCTTCAAATCACATAATGCTTCAGCAAAATGTAATGACCCAACTGTACAAGGAATAGTGAATGGACAAGGATCTTCTTTCTTTTGTACGAGGGATCTTGTAGCAATAGCACTATAATGCTGCAGTCTATCATCATCCTCAAAAGTGACCGATCTTTTTTTGGTGACCAGATCTTTCATAAATTTGGCAATACCGGGCATTTTTTGTAGAGCTTCTACCAAAGGGACATTAATAGAAAGCTGCTTCAACATTGTTATGAAACGCCGATATTAACCATCCTCGGTCTTTTTCACTAATCTCTGAGGGAAAGGTGGTGGTGGCCTGGGCGTGGGAATTACTTTAATAGGTAGTTCTGCATCTTTTCCATCACTTTCCTCTACCTCACCACTACCCTTTACCACATTGTCATTATCCTTTCTCACATTTTCCTCAGTAGACGGCATAGGTGGGTCAATGGTTTGCTTACCACCTAGAGTAGTGATTGCCATACAATGTTCTTCATTCTTTGGATTTTGGGCAGTGTTGCTAGGAAAAGTGCTCGGTTTCCGTGTGTTCACTGTTGCAGATAATTGGGCCATTTGCAACTCGATCTGCTTAATCAAAATTGCATGTGTATGAACTTTTTGCCCAATGCTAGATAAATCACACCTGAACTCTTTAATTTGCTCATCATTAGCATCGAACCTCCTCATCATTTTGTGCAACATATCCTCAACTCGCGCCATACTATTTCCACCATCCTTAGGAGTAACTTTACGATTTTGAGGAGGGACATAGGGCACATTCCTGTCGTTTCTATTAGCATAGTTACCCTTGTTAAAGTTTCTTTCACGGTTGTAGTTTCCATCTCTGACATAATGACCCTCACGTTTGTAGTTACTATAATTCCAACCTTGGTTCCCCTGACCTTGGCTTCAGTTATCCTGATTTGAGCCTTGGGCACTTGGTCGGAAACCCCCTGTCTGCTGATTTACTGCATAAGTGTCCTCCGCATAATAGCATTCATCATTAGGAGGTGGTGGTTTAGCCTAATAGTTGACTGCATTTATCTTTTCTGCATCCCCAGTGACATTTTTTAGTACCAACCCAAGCTCGGTTCTCATCTGAGCCATTTCTTCACGAATCTCATCTGTGGCTGGGTTGTGAGTGGACAACACTTCAAAGGTGTTTCTCCCTGTATCAGACTTCCTAGTACTCCAAGCTTTGTTATTCCGAGAGATTTTCTCTAATTTTTCAGCGATCTCAGCATAAGGACACTCTCCATAAGATCCACCTGCTATAGTGTCCAACACCGCTTTATTGTTATCATCCTATCCCCGATAGAAGTATTCCTTCAGTGACTCATCATCTATACGGTGATTTGGGACACTTCTCAAGAACGAGGTAAATCTATCCCAAGAACTACTAACTGACTCTCCAGGAAGTGCCACAAAGGTGTTTATTCTGTCTTTATGGTTTAGTTTCTTGGAGAACGGATAGTAAAGTGCTAAGAGGACATCCCTTAGTTGGTTCAAAGTGAAGATTGAGTTGTATGGGATCTCAGTGAACGACATAGCAGCCTCTCCCGTCAGTGAGAGAGGAAACTCTCTGAGACCTATTACATCTAAATCAAAATGAGGCCTCCCTACACAGCTTTTACACACTACCCTTACCTTAGCTATATGGGCATGTGGATCCTCAGATGGTAGCCCTAAAAAAAAACCTCTGGCAGTGAGCATTTGCATCAGGCTACTAATTACCACAAAGGTGTGGCCTATGGGTATAGGAGGCAAGACAAGTGGCCCATCCGAGTATGCTATGTTATCATAGCCTCTTTAGTATGCCTGGGGCCTCAGAACGGGATTTTTCCCCTCTATTGGTGTTCACCCGTAGCATCGGGTAACATCTAACCATGAACATCAACCGGAGTTGGGATATCCTGGTTTGGATCATCATCATTTATTCCCAAGTTTTGATTCATATTGCACAGTGTACTCTCTAATTCGTGATTGTAGGGAAACAAGGGTTCTCTTCCTCTCCGTGTAATTGGCATACAAAAAGGATAGTTCTGAAAAAAGATCAAAAACAATAAAATAAAGTAAAATAAGGAAAATATAAACTAAACTATAGTAAAAAGTTCAAGTTAATCTAAAATCTATAATCCCCGGCAACGGCGCCAAAATTTGATACGCTCAAACTTACTTCTCAAATAAGAAGTAAAGCGGTCGTGTCAAGTAAATAACCCAACTGGTGAGGTTGGGATGGTTCTCACGAGGAAGTCTAGACTTAACTTCAACCTGTTATTACTATTGTTTGGTCAATGACTTCCTTGGAAAGTAAAAATAATAAAAGGGGGGTTTCTAATTCTAAATGAATGAAAATAACTAACACAATTGAAAGAGACACTGAACAACTTTGAATGTTGGATTTTAATCAATTTATCAAAGTAACTAGGGTTTACGTTTTCCCGCAGGTTCATAACTTGTTAATTCTAACTATAACAATACTTTCCTAGTATCTTGCTTGCAAAGTAATAAGTTATGTATTTCTAAATCCTTGGTCGGGCATCTAGAAAATCTCACTCCGCACCTTGGTCTTGCAATGTGTGTTGCTTTCCTAACCCTTATCTTTACCTCATATTAAGCGTCATATTTGATATTTGACTAAGTTATCACCTCGTACCATTCAATACTAGCCTATTTGATAGTATATCTAAATCTATGTTGATAATTCTTTTCCTATTATCTACCTCCTTGGTCCGGAAAGTAGCATTAAAGAGAGTTCTAACGTTGGCCATCCGTTATAAAGACTTCTAAGAGAAAGAATTATTAGTACATGCAAGACACCATTCTAGAATTGTTATTATAATATGGTTTTATCTCATTATGTGCCTATGGTTCCCACAACCCTAGTTATGGAATTTAGTTACTCATAGTCATAATATCAATATTCAAATATATTAAATACGAGTTTATGTACTTACTTCAACGAGAAAGAGTAAAATCCAAAAGTTTGCTTGAATAATCACCAAAAATCACCAACAATCAACGATAATCTAAAGTCTAACAATACAATGTTTTATAATACGGTGTCTAACAATACGGACTCTAACAATGAACCCGAGTCTAACCTAAAAAACAAGGTTTTTCGAACTATTTATAAAAAATAAAAACCACACTAAACAAGGACTCTATTTGCTGGAAATCTGCCAAACCGCGGCTGGTTCGACGGACCTCGCGACGGATCGTCATGGTCAAGATAGACCATCATGGACTCCGTCGTCCCATACTTATGCAATTTCATCTGCTGCTCTTTTTCATTACCCTCGACTGCAAGTATGACGGACCGTCATAGGCAAAACGGTCCGTCGAGGGTCTTCGTTCCAAAACACATCAACTCTTGGAATATGGGTACTGGGATTACTTCTCTGAACTTCATGACGAAACTACAAGACGGACCGTCACAATCTTCGTAACCCCACACTTGGTCAGACTTCCCTATCTTCCTTAAGCAGCTGCACTACGCTGACACCTACGGACCGTCACAAGCACGACGGACAGTAATAAGCTACATAGGTGGTCTCTTCTGCATTTCTTTGCTCAAAATCTCCGCATTCAGCTTTGGACAGATTTCCTGCTAAATAAGAAGAAACTTATTTAAAAATTAGCACAAAAAGGCTTTTGGACACACTAAACTTAAGGAAAAAGTATTAATAATACCTTGAAGCCATGGTATATCAACACCCTCAACTTAAAATCGTTGTTTGTCCTCAATCGACGCACTATGACTCAATACAAAATCTTTGTACAATAGTATCCATGTTTTATCCTTTGCAATCATTTGGCTATCAATCCCGATTAATCTCATCAAATCTATGCATTCTATAACTATTAGGCTTGAATTATGTGGGATCGGAACAAGACACAGACTCACCATGCACTAACACCTATCCTCTTCAATTTCTCACCGAGGTGCTAACGATTCCGGTATTCCAACTAGTTTTCTCACTTAAAAACAAAATCCTCATTTTTCACACAATGATTTCGGTTTGAGTATAAGGATTATTTTTCAACACTCGCTCTCAAAACAAAGTCACACTCATTCATACCTATTGCCATAAGCTTGCCCTTATTTTCACTACCTTAAGTTTGCTATACAACCCTTAGGATCATAATAGGACTTTTTTAGCTAGTAACAGAGGCTCAGGGTCAAGTAGGGTATATTTAGGTATACCTTAGTGACTTTTTTCCCTCCTTGACATATCGGCTAAACCTTCCACTTTCTATCATTTTATCTCGCCCAGTTTCTCATATTCTTTCACCTTGCTATTCTCTCTTCTTTCTTCATTTGTGTAAGAGACTCTCTTCTATTCTTGCTTGTATTTCTTGTATATTTTTCTTTTTCTTTACTCCTCTTTCAACTAATTCTTGAGTCACTTTACTTTTGTTCTTTCACTCTCTTTGTTCTTCACCCTACTTTCCAGAGCATTCCTCATAATAGCCACCCTCAACTCATGGCTTTGCCATGAGTCAAGGTACACAATACCCACAGTTGGGTCAGGGCCATAACAAAGGTTATTTGTTGCATTAGGCACCCTCAACTAATGCTTTTGGCATAAGCTGAGGTGCACATGTACAAGGAGTTACCATGGCCAACACATTGTTCCCAAAAAAGATCAGTTGGGGTGAAAAAGAAATATCTAATTTAAGTTCAGATCATTTGGATCAAAGAAGGATAAATTTCATTTGGTTTCTTTTATTTAGGCTAGAAATGGGCCATATTGAATAAGAGCCTATGATCCTTTCCTAATTGTCTATTACAACTCACTTTTAGCAGGACTAACCAGGCAAGTTCTAGCTCAGTACCAATAGTGGACTATTAAAATTTTCCTCACACTCACTTAACATCTACTCACTTTACCAGATTATCAGACACCAAGTTCGAATTTTAGACATAGGATAATGCAATGGTGTACCTCTATGTCATGCTTAGGGCCACAAAATTATCATGCCTAGTCATGCATCATTTTCCAGTTAATCAGGATATCATTTTAGCCAACATACTCCAGAATTAAGCTATGTACAAAAGATATAAACATGCTAGTTCAACAGAAAAAGTAATCAGTGTTTTGGGGAAATAGAACACAGGCAAGAAAACCCCAAAACAGGATACTGAATTGGGCTACTCAGACTTCACCCTAACACTCACTTCCCATTTACCCCACCCCTAACAAAAAAACATGCAATTGTCCCCAATGCATAAAAATTTAAAGCAAACATGTGGCGCAAAGCGCCGTCGATCAGCAATGAGAGGGGTCCGAGTAACATCAACAACCTCGCCGTATAGAAACCGGCAGATGGCGTGTAGGGAAACATCAACCTATACGCCCCGTACTCAGACCTGCTCCAGTTGGGCCTGTTTAGCGGGGGCAGCCCGCCTATCTATCTGTGATCGGAGAGTCGCTACGTAGGATGCGTAAAACTCTCGAACCATTTATTCACTGTAACTTCCCAACGAACGTGTTGTCCACTCCAGGAGATGGATGGTGAAGAGATTGTGGATCTCAGGCATCGTCGGGAGACTCCCTATAAGGACCCGCCGCTCCAAGGTGAGTGTTTCAGTCATCAATCCTTTATCAGTCAGGATCTTGACGTAGGAGTAGACTTGAAATTTCCCGTCAACACACCACCGGTTGGGCTGATCAGTGGCTGGGTGGGGGCCTGAGTTGGTGAACCTTATGTGGACTCCGAAATTTCAACCTTCTCTGACGAGGCCGACGCTGCAGCGTTGGCGGGTGCGGGAACCTCAGTAGAGCCGGAGGCTTCCTCAAACCACGATACTCCTAAGGAGCTAGACGCTCCTTCTTCATTTGTGGCTGACCCAGAGGGTGTGCCGGTCAGTGTGCGCTCCTCATCAGACTGGGAGGCAGTGACTACGCAGGAGGCCACCTTTTTGGGTGTGGCTCTTTGAGAACGTGCAACACGGTAAGGGGTGGAAGTGCCAGGGAGCACATACTCGGGGTCACGCTTATCATCCAAGCCAATGACCATGCGGGAAGACTGGGCGACAGACTTCGATCGCCCGCGTGCGTAGATTCCGTCGTGCTTGGGTGACATAGTAGATAGTACCTGTAAAGGATCAATATTAGTATGACAAGTGGCAAACAACACAAGCAAAACCAAAAAAAAAATTAAAATAGTATGTCATTACTATGGTAACAGGGACACACGACGGGCCTGGTGATGGCTTGTCATGACTATGACGGGCCGTCATGGTGTCCGTCGTGTTTTACTTAAACTACGTATATAAGGAGAACCCTAAAGGACAGTCTATTACTAGTATGACGGTATGTGCAGGACGGACCATCACAGGTACGATGCTCCGTCGTAGGTGTCCCTCAGAGGACACTTGAGAAAAAACTGACAAACCCTTAAGAGAGGGGTCTCTAACCGTCATAATGGTCATGCAGGACAGACCGTCGTGGCTACAACGGTCCGTCACATGTGTCCATTGAAGGACACTTACAAAAAATGAGAGACCATGAGAAGAGGGGTCTCTGACCGTCAGAACAGTCATGCACGATTGACCGTCGTGGCTATGATGGTCCATCACATGTATCCGTTGAAGGACACTTAGAAAAAAAATGAGAGATCCTCAGGAACAGGGTCTCTGACAACGAGAAAGGTTGTGCAGGACAGACCGTCGTGAAGAGGACGGTCTGTCACATATGTGCGTTGGAGCAGGGTGCTAGGGCTTTTGGAACGGACCCTATGACGGTCCGTCGTGGGTACGACGGTCCATCATCGGGGTCTCATTTTGTATATCAGTGATAGAACTGGGGGGTACCCCATGCATCCCCGATGAACCCAAATCAAACTTGTAGTGTTTTGGACCTACATTTGTCTAACCGAACTACCTAGGAAACTAGCAATGCAAAAGCACCTATGTCTAGGGTTGCAAACATGGCAATCTCGAACATTTGTAATCTAGGTTAGACAGAATCTTATAAAAGAAACAAACATATGACGAAGAACTTGATTTGGATTTAGATGTAAAAGGTCCCCAATCGTACCGCGACATTAAATCAGGCGCTTGTTGGGAGGCAACCCAATACTTATAGTCTTTTTAGTAATGGTAGAGTTTTTCTACTAATGGGTTCTTAAATTTGCAGGCACTTCACCAGGAAATTCTGCAGAAAATTACTCTGCAGCAGTCACTGACGGATACAGCGACAGACCATTGATCCTGCGATGGACCGTTGTATTCCTCCGTCGTATGCCTCCGTCGTACCAGGTACGTCTTTTTGTTATTTTAAAACTAGGGCACACACGACGGAACCAACGACGGGTCGTCACAACTGCGACGGACCGTCATCGGAGAACCGTCGCGTGATTAATGAGTCGTACCAGACCCGACCCCGCTGGAGTCTTTTTCTAAATCAGACCGTTTAAACCCCCCCAACCCCTCATTTCACCCCATTCCTTCATTATTCCTCCTATTTCCCTCTCTTTTCAACTTCTACATTCAACTTCCACATTCTCTTAGTGAGAGAGGAAACACTCTGAGACCTTTTACATCTAAATCCAAATCAGACCTCCCTATACAGGTTTTACACACTACCCTTACCTTAGCTATATGAACATGTGGATCCTCAGAAGGTAGCCTTAAAAACAAACCTATGCAAATGAGCATTTGCATCAGGCTACTAGTTACAACAAAAGTGTGGCCTGTAGGTAGAGGAGGCAAGACAAGTGGCCCATCTGAGTCTGCTATGTTATCATAGCCTCTATAGTATGCCTGGGGCCGTGGAATAGGATTTTGTCCCCTCTGTTGGTGTTCACCCGGAGCATCGAGTAACATCTGACCATGAACATTAAGCGTAGCTGGGATGTTCTGGTTCGGATCATTATCATTTATTCCCAAGTTTTGATTCATATTGTGCAGTGTACACTCTAATTCTTGATCGTAGGGAAACAAGGTTTCTCTTCCTCTCTGTGTATTTGGCATACAAGGAGGATAATTCTGAAAAAATATCAAAAACAATAAAACAAAGTAAAATCAAGAAAATATCAATTAAACTATAGTAATAAGTTCAAGTTAATCGAAAAGCTATAATCCCTGGAAACGGCGCCAAAATTTGATACGCTCAAACTTACTTCTCAAATAAGAAGTAAAACGTTCGTGTCAAGTAAATAACCCAACTAGTGAGGTTGGGATCGTTCCCACGAGGTAAATAGTCTAGACATAACTTCAACCTTTAATACTATTGTTTGCTCAATGACTTCCTTGGAAAGTAAAAACAATAAAATGGGGGTTTCTAATTCAAAATGAATGAAAATAACTAACGCAATTGAAAGAGACACTGAACAACTTTGAATGTTGGATTTTAATCAATTAATCAAAGTAAAAAGGGTTTACGTGTTCCCTACTGGTTCATAACTTTATAATTCTAACTATAACAATTCTTTCCTAGTATCTTTCATACAAAGTAATAAGTTATGTATTTCTAAATCCTTGGTCTGGCATCTAGAAAATCTCACTCTGTACCTTGGTCCCGCTACGTGTGTTGCTTTCCTAACCCTTATCTTTATCTCATATTAAGCATCGTATTCGGTATTTGATTATGTTATCACCTCGTACAAATCAAAACTAGGCTATTAGATATTATATACTAAATCTATGTTGATAATTCTTTTCCTATTATCTACCTCCTTGGTCTGGCAAGTAGCATTAAGGCGAGTTCTAACGTTGGCCATCCGTTAAAAAGACTTCTAAGCGAAAGAATTATTAATACATGCAAGACACCATACTAGAATTGTTATTTTAGTTAGGTACTCATTATTTGCCTATGGTTCCCATAACCCAGGTTATGGAGTTTAGTTACTCATAGTCATAATCACAATATTCAAATATATTAAATAAGAATTCATGTACTTACTTCAATGAGAAAGAGTAAAATTCGAAAGTTTGCCTTATTAATCACCAAAAATCACCAACAATCAATGATAATCAAAACTCTAACAATACAATGTTTTCTAATACGGTGTCTAACAATACGGAGTCTAACAATGATCCCGAGTCTAACTATCCGGAGTCTAACCTCAAAAACGAGGTTTTTCGAACTATTTATAAAAAATAAAAACCTAATTAAACAAAGAACTCAATTTGCTGGAAATCTGCCAAAACGCGGCTGGGTCGACGGACCGTCATGGACTCACTCGTCCCATACTTATGGAATTTCTTCTGCAGCTCTTCTTGATCACCCTCGACAGCAAGTATGACGGACCGTTATAGGCACAACAGTCCGTCAAGGGTCTTCGTTCTAAAACACTTTAACTCTTGGAATATGGGTATTGGGATTACTTCTCTGAACTTCATGACGAACCTGCAGGACGGACCGTCATAGACACGACGGACCGTCACAAGCTTCGTAACCCCACACTTGGTCAGACTTCCCTATCTTCCTTCAGCAGTTGCACTACGCTGCCACCTACGAACCGTCACAAGCACGACGGACCGTCATAAGCTCCGTAGGTGGTCTCTTCTGCATTTCTTCGCTCAAAATCTCCCCATTCAGCTTTGGACAGATTTGCTGCAAAATAAAAAGAAACTTATATAAAAATTAGCACAAAAAGGCTTTTGGACACACTAAACTTAAGGAAAATGTATTAATAATACCGTGAAGCCACGGTATTTTACCTACTCAGTACATGTTTCCCCGTACTGAGCCCTACTTGTGTTTTTCTTTGTTTTCCTTTTATATAGTACAAAGTGTACCAATGACTTCGAATATGGCTCAGTTCTAGCAACTCTCGTCATCTCAGGTTCAAGGGTGAGCTTTTTGTTCAAGCTTGGGTTTGATTCCTTTGTCATTATCTTATGTCCTTAGTTTTCAAAAACAAATTACTTTAGTTCATTTATATTGGTGTCTTTGATACTCTTAGTCTTAGTAATTTGAGATTAGATGTCCTAGTTGTGATGACTTTAATGTTTTTGGAAAACGATAGTTAATAAGTTTTGGAGCTTCCGCATTATTTTATTATTCTTGTTGGACTATTAGTAGATGTTGGGATTTGGTTTCCTCTGTTCGCCCACCTATGAGGGTAAGTGTAGGTGCCACTCACGACTCATTTTGGGTCGTGACAAACAAAGTATCAAAGAGTCAGGTTCTTTGATCTCATCACACAAGGACGAGTCTACTAGATCCATGCGGAACGGTATGGGGACATCTTTACTTTTCTTCGAGAGTCTTTAGGACTTTAGGAAAACTTCGTTTCTTCTTTGTTTCATGCTATTACTTGAATTCAATTGGTATCTAGGTGATAAAAATTTGTATCTTACCTTCTTCACTCTATTTCGCATATGTCTAGCACTAGAGTAGTAGAATTGGAAACACCAATGCTAACAAGAGAGGATGCATCCATAGAAATAGATATGTTTTTTTTATAGATTCATTATAGGCATGTAATGTTTAGTGACAATATAATATGATCTTTTTATTACACTCTATCAGTTTATATCCCCATTCTTCTTAGGTATTGATCATAAAAAAAATTGTGCTTTGACTGTTGATTGTTCGAGCTGCTTCATAAAATGAGTACAGTAGAAAGTCTTAGAGTCGAATTTGTGACATTCCAGTTTCTTAAGAGAGATCTAGAAAATGAACATTGTAATTTTGGAAATTATTGTTGATAAAGTTTTCATAACATGTATGGGTTGTTTAGTGAATGGTGATATTAAGTTGCGACAATAGAGGTTAAAATCTTTACTGTGATGCCATTGATTGATTGTATATTAAAGAGGGTCATGATATGACTACTAAAACACATATAACTTGGTCTAAAGATATGAAAAATTCAATAATATTTTGCTGTTATTGAATTGATAGAAATGTGTGGGCTATTTGGGTAAGATCTTCTCGATAAGTATGATGTGTTCTACTGGCGAATTTAATGACTTTTCATGGTATGGTTCTAGTGTTACATATAAATGAATACATTGATTGTAAAGTGTGAATACTAACTACTTAAGAAGTAATTACTGGTAGGACATTTTTAGATAATGAGATTTGATGTTGCTTTCATATTTGAGAAACCAATTATTTTATTACAATCGGCACTTGGATTGCATTACTTTTAAGAAATATTTTAGCGGTGGATCTTTGGTACAATACTAATATATTTAGGTTGTGAAATGTATCTTGAGGGTTCTGAATAAGGACTAACGATTTTATCTTAAGATTCAAAAGTTAGATTGATACTTGGATGACAAACTTACTGGGAAAGAAAGTCTTATTCAGTATACTTGGGCGAACTAAATTAAAGATTTAAGTAATAAAATGCTTATAAAATTGAGTTAGTCCCTTAAGTTTGTTTGGTATACCTATGTTTAAGGTGCCATGTCGAGGAGAAGGTTCACTTCTTGATGATGAATATGTCTAGCTAAGTATGGTGGTAAAAAGAGAGTGATATATGACCTATAGATTTATGTTTGTTGTACTAGTATCGAAAATACTCTATTAGAATCACTTTTAGTGGCAACAAAGTCTTCAAAGTGTTTCATTGATTATGATATCGAATATTGTATTTGCTTAATTGTTGGATGCTAGACCTAATCCTCTTTGAAAAGGGATTGAAATTATTCTCTTAATTTGGTTTCCATTTATATTAGAAAAGAAGATTGGAATTGTAATTTTATTTATAGTTGGTTTTTACTTTGTGCGGAAAAACATAATTGCATACATAGAGGGTGATCTTTGGAGAAATATTGAACAACTCATTAGTTTTTTTTTCCTTGAAAGACATTAGGACATAAGAGATGTTTGAGAGAGCTTTCAACAAGAGAGAAGAGGGAAGAGAGAAGAATTTTTTTTTTATATTGTTGCATACCTTTTCTCCGACCAGCAACCCTCAGATCATGTTCTCAATTAACTGACCGTAGGATAGAGATAAAATTTGAACTACGTGTTCCTGACATCTTGGTTGTTGATTTCAGTTGTGGAGATTGGATTAGGATGTGTGCATGATCATTTTTTGGTCTCGAACAGCAACTGCGTTTGGATGGTGCTTGCATTAAAATTGTAAAGACATTGTATGTATAGTGTGTATTGTGAGGTGTTTTAGTATAATATTTAATAATAGAAATATTAATTTAAGACAATGGATATGATTAGAGTTCGCAAGGATGATGAAATGACTACATTTTTTGGCAAAGTGAATGTGATAGTAGACGCCTTAGGTTGAAACACAGTGTGTATAGGTATTCTACTTTTGGTACATGTAGGAGAGTTTCCCTTGGATATGAATGTCAATTCCTAAGCCAATAACTTTGTAAGAGTTGGTACAATAAAATATGGTAGAATTTGGCTTTCGGGTTAGGTGAAAAAGTACTTATAGGAGCATATAATGGGTTCAGAGACAGGTCGTTTCATATATTTTAATATGGTCATGGAGTTAATGTCAGAGATTTATCAAAGTGGCTAAAAACTATCGAATAAGATTTTATAAAAGAGTGTACATACGTTCAGCTCGAGTGTGATGATAAGTTATATTGTGATTTTGGGTTTGTTAATAACTACGGTTGAATTTTTAGCAAAGGATATAATAAGATCGATGAAGAGGCAATCAACGATAAGTGAAGATATGTGAAATCATAAAAATCATTAAGGTATTAGTCAAGTTGATAGATAAGGAGATTGAGTTACATGGTTCCATTTACAATTCATGCTTTCATTGTGTATCTACTTTTGTGGTTACAAGGTATGAATTTGTGAGGAAAAAAAGGAATAATAATATATTATTTATATAAGGTATTAAATATTTAGAAGGACTTATGCGTAGTTTAAATTGGAAAATTTGTTACGGTTGATTATTATAGGATCGAAGGAAGGATTTCACTTTAAAGTGTTAGTTTCGAGTATAAGGTAAAATATTATAGCTTATTGGACAAGGAATAAGATTGATAAGCGAAAATAAATAAGAGTCGTATTATTTGGTTATCAGAAGACAAATAGCATGCACCTTATCTCTCAATTCTTGCCAGAACCGATAAGTTTGACAGAACAACTACGGGTAAAAACTCAATCCAAATACAACTTTATGTTATAAATATTAATAGTTGGGTGTCGTTCATCTTTATTATTATTGTATCATATGGGGTATATGGGTATAAAATATGGATTAATAAATATTAAATCCTATTAATTTTAGTGTTATCTTCTTAACCATCAATCAAATTAATTATTAAAACTACCCCATTAATTTTATTGTTATAGTTACTAATAGTCCAACTTATTTATTTTTTAAAAAAATCAAAAAGTATTTTATGACATAAAAAGCTCTAGTACACACAAAAATAAAATGGGTCAGTACATTAGATACCAATTTACTCATCATTCGTCCTCGAACGACCAGAGGTAGGTGAGGGTAAGAAAGAATAGTTGTCTCAAAAATTCTTTCAAAATATTAATGCCCAAGGCCTCATATCAAAAATGTAAACTTAACTAATTGGAGATCTATACCTCCTCCCATACAATGTCTTAAATGAGGCCATCTCAATAATCTACTAAGAATTGTTGTTATATGTAAACTCAACTAACAACAAAACTATTTCAAAATGGACTCTTCTACTTACTGATTTTCCAACTAAACCTTGACACAGTCACTAGGACAAATACTATCCACCATATTCACATTAAAATCCTTAGTAAATATTGGTTACAATCAGGAGGAAAATCTCTAACAACACTCTAAGTCATTTTATGAATTTCAACCATTATTTTTATATTAACCGTTTTAGTAGATTTAATAATTAAGTTATATGACTTATGAAAATGAGTGACATAATTTTTAGATTTAATAAAAGATTATTTTGTTGCTGATAATAATGAAAAAAAAGAAGAAAAAGGAATTAGTTAAATAAATAAATAAAATAAAATAAAAAGAAAATGGGCAAAGTGACCTAAACTTTTAAAACCCTACGACGGCATATATCAAATTGAAAAATAAAATTAGAAGAAGAAAGACTTGACAAAAAAAAAGAGAGAGAAGAAAAGAAAAGAAAGGGAGAAAAGAAAAGGGAAAAAGAGGAGAAAAATCATTATTTTCATCTCAAGGCGTCAAGGTAATTATTTTCATCCTTTTTATTAAGTTTTTAATCTAATTAGGAGTAGATATTTAGGTTAAGACTTGTAAAATTTACATTAATATGTGAAACTAATTTTTTATTTCCGTACATGTATGTATTTGTTATTTACATATATTTATTGACTAGAGGTTATTAAATAAATTATGATTTTTGGTGGATGAAACAAAACATGTATAAAAGATAAGTTTTATGTTGATTAATACTTTTAATTCATTAAGTGTTAGATAGGAAATTGAAGTGTGTCACTGTAGGTTTGTAAAGAAAAAAGGGTTTGTGAGTTTGTTTTGAAAATTAGTGGTAATGGGTGGGCACTAAATATATAGGAATTTAATGACATATAGATTCTGAAAATTTGTTGGAGTTTAATTTTCTTTAAATATTTCTTATAATTATCATGTAATTTGTCAAAGTGATAATGTCATAATTAGTTATAGATATGTAATTGGATTTTTAGAAATTATTGATGGAGTTCCCTTTTGAAGTATACCATGATTTGCAATGGAATATTGATATGTCGTCAATAGCCATTTTGGAATAATAATTGAAAAATTATATTGTATGGAAACTATTTGGGTTGTAGTGTTTGGAGAAATTATGACTTAACTCTTGATTTGAAATTTAAGAAATATGAGATTTGACTTATTGGTTAGAATCAAGATTATGAAACTTTATTATAAATTTGGATAAATTGTTGGGTAAAAGATAAATAGATAGTAATATGATTTTTGTATGTTTTGAAGTCTTGTTGTGGTTATTGAGTTGAATAGATTGTATTGATTTGAATGTACAACGAAGGAGGAAGTCTAAAGTCTCGAAGTGATTGTTCGATAAATTGAGGCAAGTGTATTTCTAAACTCTTGTTAAGCATATTAAATTCGTGTATTTTCTTGTGTGGTGTTAAGAATAATTGGGAGACTTGTTGCTGAATTGTTGGTGTTGTTTTCCTTGTTGTAAATTGTCTTTGATATCAAAATGGTTATCTCCTCATTTTCGTTTGAGCATGTCATTGCATTGCATCTGAGACATGGTTGTAATAAGATTAATGTGATAAGAGGACGTACAATTATTAGGGTCGTATCGCGCACCGCGACGACTATTATATTTTGAGGGACTTATTGCGCGCCGCGATAGTTCTCGTGAGAGATTCATGGACATATATGTCCCCCATGGGTCCCTGATTGAGAGACAACGGGTGTATCACTAGGTTAGACATACATCATTATACTTGACAGTGCATTCCATTGCAATGCATATACTTATCATTAGTGAACTTGATATTGTGTTTTACTGATCTTGTGATAGCCTTTCTGCGGAAATTGTGATTGTTGAATACTATGCCTTTTATTGAGGATATGTAAAGCGTTGTTGTTGAGGATATGTAATTTGTTGAAGTATTATTATAGAGGATATGTAATTTGTTGAACTGTTGTTATTGAGGATATGTAATTTGTTGTAGCGTATAGGCTAAATCGAAAATAGTTCGATAATTGAAAGTTAAACTATAGAAGGAAAGTCTAGAAATGGAACAAATTTGATAATATTTTACATATATTCGATTGGTAAAAATGTGTGGTTTATTTGTGTACGATCTTCTCGATAGGTGAGATATGTTCTAGTGGTGGATTTAGGAAATATTTGGGGTGTGGCACTAGTGGTATGAAAATGAATACGTTGGTTGTCAAGTGTGAATATTAACTACTTAAAGAGTTATAAGTTGTATCACCAGTGGCGGATCTTGGATTTAAAGGTTGTGGGTGCTGACTTCCAGGTGTAAAATGTGCTGGAAATTTTTTAAAAAAAATTAATACTACTGGCGGGATTCGATCCCTCGCTAGTGGCTTCGCGCGCCTCTTGTTGCAGAGGTTTAAACTAGCTCACCCAAAGCTGCTTTTGTTCTGTGGGTGTTCATTTAATTTATAATAGCATATGTATCATATTTTCTATTTATAAATACAAAAAATTTCAAAAATCAATGGGTGCTCGAGCACCCGTGTCTGGCTTACTGGGTCTGCCCCTGTGTATCACACGCTCGTATAATAAGATTCAATGTTCTTTCATATTTAAAAAATGAACTAGTTGTTACTACAGAAGAATGAGTTGGACATTATATTGTACGGAAAATTTTAGTGGAGGATTATTAGTACAGTATTGATGTGTTTAGGTTGTGAAATGTATCTCAAGGATTTTAAATGAGTGATATGTCATCGTAACCTCCATAAATGTGAATCAATATTAGGATGACAAGCTTATACGTAGAGGATGTTTTAACGAGTATCCTTGTGTGAAGGTAATTGAGAATTTTAGAACAAAAGTAAATTTAGTTAGTCTTTTGAATCTGATTGTTATAGAATTGTTGGGATTTCAGGTCTATGATGAGGTTGACTTTGTGGTAAAGGCAAGGGCTAACAGGGTATAGTGATAATAAGAGTTCGTGATGGATTCTGATTAGGATTCAACTATATGATAAAGATTGTTGGCTAAATATATTTTGTATGGCAATGACAACTTGCGAGTATCTAATGTTATGATTTGTCATTGTTTGGTGAGTAGCGTGGTTTCAAGAAAAGTTGTAGGAGGCATTGAAACACCGCTCGAATAGATTTTAAAGTAACTAGTGTAGAATTCAAAAAAAAATAAATTAATGAAATATAGTGTAGCTTTTGGAAAGAGGTAAGAGTGAGAAATTTCCTCTGACTGCAAGGGCTAAGGAGGTTTCTAAAGAGGGGTTGAGAATCGAGTTTAGATCTATGTGATTTCATTCGTGTAATCTGATTATGGTAATATATAGTGTAACAGGATCATCAAATGGGATAAAAACTATAGGATAAAACTGGAGAAATGAGTGTCGGAACGTTCAGCTCCAGTATGAGGATTAGTTATTTTGTGATTTTGAGTTTGATAATGAGTATGGTAGGATTTTTAGCGAAAGATATTATAAGGTCGATGGAAAGGTGATTAATGATAAGCTAAGATACTTGAATTGATAAAAACATTCAAGGTATGATCTAATGTTAATAGATAATGGAATTGTGTTACATGGTTGGGATGAAAAAAATTAAGCTTTTCATGGTGAGTTTATGTTCGTGGTAGTATGTTTAGTCAATGTGTGGAATGATAAGATAAGAATTGATCGATCACATCGAATATTTAGCAATTGAAATGACTTGAGCACAGTTTGGGTCGTATTATTTGTTACTTTATAAAGTTAAAGGGCCTAAAAAGAAGCTTATCTTAAAGTTTTTATTTAAAATATAAGGCAAAATATAATGGGTTGTTGGTCAAAGGATAAGATTGGTAAGAGATCAACCGAAAGGAAAAAGACTCTTGAGTATTGAATAGTTCAAGGTATTAAACATTTGCGTCATGGAACGAATATAAGAGATGTGAAGGAATAAGACCTCTCATATGGACTATTGGTTTGAAGATGAAAGTTGTATGGATTTTCATATATAGGTTTTAATATGAATATTAATGTGAATTGGTTTCGTATTGACGTACTAGGATTTTATCATCGACTTTTATAAAGATTCAGTTTTTATTTGGGTTAGAAGAAATGATGCATGAAGATTCTAGGTGGTTATGTCTAGCTTGATTGTTGAAAATATGATTGATAACTTATGTATGTTCAACAGAATAGACTAATTGTTCTACATGATTAAGTAGAACTTTGAAGTGGTTGAATCTACATTGTTGATGGGACGATTTAGACTATGATTATATTTTACATAGGCATTTGATGGTGAGTAGAGGTTATGAGCTTATAATATGCATAAGTATTGGAGTGACCAATGGTGTCTATGAGTTTTGGAATGAGGTATATTATTGTATAAAGGATAGTTAAAACTTGGTATGCGAGTGGTTATTTTATGTTGACAATGTGTCATTTAACTATCTTATCCCGTTGGGGAAGTACTTTTAGATTTGAAAATATTACCGGTCTTAAGTCTGACCTTTATTTTTCATGAAATGGTTAAATGGAAAGAAAGAGAACCGTTGTTCAAAAATTTTAAAGGCTACAATGTGTTTGCTAAGAAATGGCAAATGGCTGATGTGGGTATGATGTTTGTTACTATTAAGAATGGTGGCTTTATTACAATACTATAAAAGTATAGGGGTTTGATAAATCAATATGTGCAAGATTGTAATAGGGATTAACTGGTTCATTGTAGGTTGCTAAAAATTGAGGGATTTACTAAGATGAATGAAAATATTTTATATGGGAAAATGCGTAGTGTTATTCAATCTTGGTTAGATATATTCTTATGTGACCAACTACTTCATTTTGGACATGTTTAAGAATATGATTCACTTTCTAGTTCGTGTATATTTTTGCTTCCATGGGTAGTTCCTAGTGGTAGATAGGGTGTACCGATCGTGTGTTTCCTCCTGATAGGGTGGCATCCTTGGTTAGACTTGTTCTATTCTGTTATGATAAACTTGGGTTGTTTGGGACAGTTGAAGTATACTAGTGATTCAACTTACAACATGATCTTGCTTATGAGAACTTATAGAAAAGCTTTCGTGAAGAGTTATTGTTATCTAACAGTGTTGTTAATCGTTTTATATCATAGAGTGTACGATTGTTGGGTGCTTAGTTGATCTTATTCTTTTTTGTATTAGATATGTTCTTATTCTCCCTCGATGGATACCCGATGTCTAAAGATCAAATTTTCATAACTTCAGCTTGTGAAAAAATTGTGTTGTGAAAAGCGTATCGTGATAAGATGTGTGATGGTTTGTACACTATGAGTAAGTGATGATTGGTTCAGGTTCACTTCTAGTTGTAGCTAGTATCAATAGAATGTTATCTTTTCTATGTTAGAAAAGATTTGTCATGATTGTTGCGTTATGGACCAAGGGGTTTAAATTTAGATTGGGTTCATGGGTTAGTATGTGGCTTGACAATCACTTCTGACATGTAGGTCTGTCAAATTCTCTATAGTTTAGTTCTTGGTAATTGTTCTTGATAGAATGATGTTAAAAATAAGCTTTCATGGAGAGATGAACAACAATTCTGGAAGATCATACATTAAATTTTTATAACGTCAATAATTCTTCCTTCTCCTATATTATGTTAGAGGGCGAACATGACTTTTAGTTTTGGATAATGTAACGACCCTCTTAATCATTTTAGGAATTTAAACCATTATTTTTATATTAACCTTTTTAGTAGATTTTATAATTAATTTGTATGACATATAAGAATGAGTGACATGATTTTTAGATTTAGTAACAGATTATTTTGTTGCTAATAATAATGAAAAAGAAGGAAAAAAAGAAAAGGAAATTAGGGAAATAAATAAATAATATAAAATAAAAAGAAAAGGGACAAAGTGACCTAAAATTTTCAAAGCCTACGACGGCTTATATGAAATTGAAAATTAAAAATAGAAGAAGAATGACTTGACCAAAAAAACAAAAAAAAAAACACGGAGAAGAAAAGAAAAGAAAGGGAGAAAAGAAAAGGGAAAAAGAGGAGCAAAATCAATATTTTCATCTCAAGGCGTCAAGGATATTATTTTCATCCTTTTTATTATGTTTTCAATCTAATTAGAAGTAAATTTTTAGGTTAAAACGTTTATAATTTACATTTATATGGGAAACTAATTTTTGATTTCGGTACATGTATTCATACGTTATTTACATATATTTATTGACTAGAGGTTATTAAATAAATTATGATTTTTGGTGGATGAATCAATACATGTATAAAAGATACGTTTTATGTTGATTAATACTTTTAATTCATTAAGAGTTAGATAGGAAAATTAAGTGTGTCACTGTAGGTTTGTAAAGAAAAAAGGGTTTGTAAGTTTCTTTTGAATATTAATTGTAATGGGTAGGTACTAAATATATAGGAATTTAATGACATATATAGTCTGAAAATTTGTTGGAGTTTAATTTTCTTTAAATCTTTCTTATAATTATCATGTAATTTGTCAAAGTGATAATGTCATAACTAGTTATAGATATGTAATAGGATTTTTTAGAAATTATTGATGGAGTTCCCTTTGGAAGTATACCAAAATTTTCAATGGAATATTTATATGCCGTCAATAACCATTTTGGAATAATAATGGAAAAATTATATTATATGGAAAATATTTGGGTTGTAGTGTTTGATGAAATTATGACTTAACTCTTAACTTGAAATTTAAGAAATATGAGATTTGACTTATTGGTTAGGATCAAGATTAAGAAACTTTATTATAAATTTGGATAAATTATTGGGTAAAAGTTAAACAGATAGTAATATGAGTGTTGTAAGATTTGAAGTCTTATTGTGGTTATTGATTTGAATAGATTGTATTGATTTGAATGTACAACGAAGGAGGAAGGCTAAAGTCTCGAAGTGATTGTTCGATAAATTGAGGCAAGTGTATTTCAAAACTCTTGTTAAGCGTATGAAATTCGTGTTTTTTCATGTGTGGTGTTGAGAATGATTTGCACACTTGTTGCGATTTATTGGTGTTGTTTTCCTCGTTGTAAATTGTGTTTGATATCAAAATGGTTATCTCCTCATTTTCATTTGAGCATGTCATTGCATTGCATCTGAGACATGGTTGTAGTAAGATTTATATGATAAGATGATGTACAATTATTTGGGTCACATCGCGCTCTGCGACGACTATTAGATTTTGAGGGATGTATCGCGCACCGCGATAGTTACTATTATCGAGGGGCGTATCGTGCCCCGCGACAGATTCATGGAAAGATATATCCCCCATGGGTCCCTGATTGAGAGACAACGGGTGTGTAACACTAGGTAAGACATTCATCATTATACTTGACATTGCATTCCATTGCAAAGCACATACTTATCATTAGTGAACATGATCTGTTCTTTTACTGATCTTGTGATTGCCTTTCTGCGGAAATTGTAATTGTTGAATACTATGCTTGTTATTGAGGATATGTAAAGCGTTATTGTTGAGGATATGTAATTTGTTGAAGTATTAATATAGTGTATACGTAATTTGTTGAGCTGTTATTGTTGGGGATATGTAATTTGTTGAAGTGTTGTTGTTGGGGATATGTACTTTGTTAAAGTGTTGTTGTGGAGGATATGTAATTTGTATAAGTGTTGTTTTTTGAGTTTCGTGCTTTGTAACTTGTGAGCTATTAGGTTGGACTGATATTTATGCATTTTGTAGTTGTGGAGGTTTTGTTGGGGGTGGTAGGAGTACCCGTATTTCATCCCCTTAGCTTATGTTTAGAGGGTTACTTGCTGAGTACCGTGTGGTTTGGTACTCACACCTTGCTTCAACAAATTTTTGTGTAGGTTATGAGCCTGGATTTTGGTTGCACTTTTCACTCTCTTATTTTTCGAGGTTTCTAGGAGATTTGTGAGGTAGATGTTTCCATATTAGCAAACTTTCTTCTCCATAATTATGATATTGTTGTATTCTAGAAACAAAAATTCTTTTGAGGCTTGAGTTTTTCTTTTGAATGAATTGTAATACATTAGAGGCTTGTACACGTGACAACAAGGTTTTGGGGTATAATGTAAAGTATATTTTAAATTTACCGCATTTTATTGTAATAAGTTGATTTTTAGGTTGAATTTTCTTGGTGGGATAAGACAAGTGCCATCACGTCCATTTTTGGGTCGTGACAAAATGCTATCAGAACCCCAGGTTTATAGGTCTCACGTGTGTACAAGCCGAGTCTAAGTTGTGTCTCGAGGATCTGTGCGGAGATGTATGTACTTATCTTCGACAGACTATAGTGATTTTTGGAAAAATCTCCATTCTTTGAATCTCTATTTTGCTTACTTGGTCCAATTTTTATTCTTATCGCTTCACTCCATTAACTCTAATTTATATGATGACTCGTGCGTACTTCCTTATATTAATTATTGGCATGTGATTTATTGATTTGATGTTAGATCTGTTTTATGATGGAAATGATATACTTATGAAACGAATGTGTGATCATATTTGAAGAGGTTGAGTAAGGTTAGTCACCATAGTAAAATAAATTATAATACTTGTGTGGTATAGGCTGAATTGAAAATAGTTCGAGAATTGAAAGTGAAATTTTTGAAGGAAAGGCTAGATGTGGAACAAATTTTGGTAATATTGTACATATATTTGATTGGTAAAAATCTGTGGTTTATCTGTGTACAATCTTCTCGATAGGTGTGATATGTTCTAGTGGAAGATTTAGCAAATTTTTGCGGCGTGGCACTAGTGGTATAAAAATGAATAAGTCGATTGTCAAGTGTGAATATTAACTACTTAAAGAGTTAGATGTTGTATCACATGCTCGTATAATTAGGTTCAACGTTACATTCATATTTAAAAAATCAACTAGTTGTTATTGCAGAAGAATGAGTTGCACATTATATTGTACGGAAAATTTTAGTAGTGGATTATTAATACGGTATTGATGTGTTTAGGTTGTGAAGTGTATCTCAAGGATTTTAAATGAGTGGTATTTCATCGTAAGCTCCATGAAAGTGAACTTATATTAGCATGACAAGCTTATATGTAGAGGAAGTCTTAACGAGTATTCTTGTGTTAAGGTAATTGAGAATTTTAGTATGAAAGTGCGTATAAGGTAAGAGCTAACTAGGCATAGTGATAATTAGAGTTCGTGATGGATTGTGATAAGAATGCAACTATATGATAAAGATTGTTGGCTAAATATATTTTGTACGGCAATGACAACTTGCGAGTATCTAATCTTATGATTTGTCATTGTTTGGTGAGTAGCGTGGTTGCTAGAAAAGTTGTAGGAGGTTTTGAAATACCGCTCAAATAGATTTTAAAGGAACTACTGTAGAATTTAAAAATAAATAAATAAGTGAAATATAGTGTAACTTTCGGAAAGAGGTGAGAGTGAAAAATTTCCTCTGACTGCATGGGCTAAGGAGGTTTCTTAAGAGGGGTTGAGAATCGGGTTTAGAGATATGTGATTTCATTCGTTTAATTTGATTATGGTAATATATAGGGTCACAGGATCATCAAATGGGATAAAAATAATTGGATAAAACTTGAGAAATGAGTGTCGGAACGTTCTGCTCGAGTTTGATGAGTAGTTATTCATTGATTTTGAGTTTGATTATGAGTATGGTAGGATTTTTAGCAAAAGATATTATAAGGTCAACATAAAAGTGATTAATGATAAGCTAAGATACGTAATTTATAAAAACTTTCAAGGTATGAGCTAATGTTGATAGATAATGGAATTGTGTTACATGGTTGGGATGAAAAAAATAAAGCTTTTCATGGTGAGTTTATGTTCGTGGTAATATGTTTTGCCAATGTATGGATTGATAAGTTAAGAAATGATCAATCACATTGAATATTGAGCAATTGGAATGACATGAGCAAAGTTTGGGTTGTAGTATTTGTTACTTTATATTGTTAAAGGGCCAAAAAAAAACGCTTGTATTAAAATTTGTATTTAAAATATAAGGCAAAATATAATGTGTTGTTGGTCAAAGGATAACATTGGTAGGAGATCCACCGAAAGGAAAAAGACTATGGATTATTAAAGAGTTCAAGGTATTAAACATATGCGTCATGGAATTAATTTAAGAGATGTGAAGGAATAAGACCTCTCATGTAGACTATTGGTTTGAACATAAAAGTTGTATGGATTTTCATATATAGATTTCAATATGAATTTGGATGTGAATTGGTTTCGTATAGACGTACTAGGATTTTATCATCGACTTTTATAAAGATTCAGTTTTGATTTGGTTGACAAGCAATGATGTATGAAGATTCTAGGTGGTTATGTCGCGCTTGATTGTTCAAAATATGATAGATAACTTATGTATGTTCAATAGGATAGACCTACTGTTCTACATGACTAATTAGAACTTTGAAGTGGTTGAATCTACTTTGTTGATGGGATGATGTAGACTATTATGATATGTTACATAGGCATTTAATGGTGAGTAGAGGTTATCTGCTTATAGTATACATAAGTATTGGAGTGACCAATGGTGTATTTGAGTTTTGGAATGAGATATATTATTGAACAAAGGATAGTTAAAACTTTGTATGGGAGGGGTTATTTGATGTTGACAATAGGTGTGATTCAACTATTTTATCGCGACGGGAAAGTACTTTTTGATTTGAAATTATTATCCGTCTTAAGTCTGACCTTTATTTTTCATGATATGGTTAAATGGAAAGAAAGAGAACCATAGTTAAAAAATTTTAAACGCTACAATGTGTTTGCTAAGAAATGGTAAATGGCTGATATGGTTATGATTTTTTTTACTATTAAAAATGGTGGCCTTATTACAGTAGTATGAATGTATGGGGGTTTGATAAATCAATATGTGCAAGATTGTAATAGGGATTAAGTAGTTCATTGCAGGTCGCTAAAAATTAAGGGATATACGTAGATGAATGAAAAGTTTTGATAAGGGGAAAAGTGTAGTGTTATTCAATCTTGGTTAGGTATATTCTTATGTGACCAACTACTTCATTCAGGACATGGTTTAGAGTATGATTCCCTTTCTAGTTCGTGTATATCTTTCGCTTAAATAGGTAGTTCCTAGTGGTGGATCGGGTGTACCGATCTTGTGTCTCCTCTTGATAGGGTGGCATCCTTGGTTAGACTTGTTCATTTCTTTTATGATAAACTTGGGTTGTTTAGGATAGTTGAAGTATACTAGTAATAGTACATATGTGATCTTGCTTATGAGAACTTATAGAAGAGCTTTCGTGAAGACTTATAGTTATTTGACTGTGTTGTTAATCATTTTGCATCGTAGAGTGTACCCTTGTTAGGTGCTAACTTGATCTTGTTCTTATTTGGATTAGATATGTTCTTATTCTCCCTTGATGGATACCCGATGTCTGAATATCAGATTTTCATAACTTCAGCTTATGAAAAAATTGTGTTGTGAAAAGGGTATCGTGATAAGATGTGTGATGGTTTGTAAACTATGAATATGTGATGATTGGTTCATGTTCACTTCTAGTTGTAGCTACTATCAATAGAATGTTATCTTTTCTATGTTAGAAAAGATTTGTCATGACTGTTGCGTTATGGTCCAAGGGGTTTAAATTTAGATTGGGTTCATGGGTTTGTATGTGGCTTGACAATCACTTCTGATATGTAGGTCTGTCAAATTCTCTATAGTTTAGTTCTTGGTAAATGATCTTGATAGAATGGTGTTAAGAATAAGCTTTCACGGAGTGATTAACAACAACTCTCGAAGATCAAACATTAGATTTTTATAACGGAATAATTCTTCCTTCTCTTATTTTATGTTCGAGGGCGAACATGATTTTTAGTAATGGACAATGTAAAGACCCTCTTAGTTGTTTTAGGAATTTCAGCCACTTTTTTCATATTAACCTCTTTAGTAGATTTTATAATTAATTTATATGACTTATAAGAATGAGTGACGTGATTTTTAGATTTAAATAATAAATTATTTTGTTGCTAATTGTAATTAAAAAAGAAAAGGAAAATAAATAAATAAATAAATAAAATAAAAGGAAAAGGGGCGAAGTTCCCTAAACTTTTAAAGCCTTCGATGGCTAATATGAAATTGAAAAAGAAAAATAGAAGAAGAAAGACTTGACATTACACAGAGAAGAAAACAAAAGAAAGGGAGAAAAGAAAAGGGAAAAAGAGGAGCACAATCAATATGTGATAAGAGGATGTACCATTATTAAGGTCGTATCACGTGTCGCGATGAATATTTTATTTCGAGGTACATATTGTGCGCCGTGATAGTTACTATTATCGAGGGTCGTATAGTGCGCCGCAACAGATTCATGGACAGATATGTCCCCCATAAGTCCCAAATTGAGAGACAACGGGTGTGAATCACTAGGTCAGACATACATCATTATACATGACATTGTATTTTATCGCATTGCACATACTTATTATTAGTGAGCTTGATATTGTGTTTTACTGATCTTGTGATTGCCTTTCTGTGGAAATTAAGATTGTTGAATACTAAACTTGTTATTGAGGATATGTAAAGCGTTTTTGTTGAGGATGTGTAATTTGTTAAAGTATTATTCTAAAGGATATGTAATTTGTTGAACTGTTGTTGTTGAGGATATGCAATTTATCGAAGCGTTGTTGTTGGAGATGTGTACTATGTTTAAGTGTTGTTGTGGAGCATATGTTATTTGTCTAAGCATTGTTTTTTGAGTTTCGTGCTATGTAACAAGTGAGCTATTCGGTTGGACTGATGTTTATGCAGTTTGTAGTTGTGGAGGTTTTGATGGGGGTGGTAGGAGTACCCATATTTCATCCCCTTAGCTTATGTTTAGAGGTTTACTTGCTGCGTACCGTGTAGTTTGGTACTTACCTCTTGCTTCTACAAAATTTTTTGTAGGTTATGACCCTGGATTTTTTTTGTACTTGTCATTCTCTTATTTTCCGAGGCTTCTTGGAGATTTTTGAGGTAGATGTTTCAATATCAGCAGACTTCCTTCTCCATAATTATGATCTTGTTCTATTCTAGAAACAAGTTCATTTGAGACTTGAGTTTTTCTTTTTAATCAATTGTAATACTTTCGAGGCTTGTAAACGTGACAACCAGGTATTAGGGTATAATGTAAGTTGATAGTAAATTTTCCGCATTTTATTATAATACGTTGAGTTTTAGGCTGACTGGTCTTGGTGGGAGACAAGTACTATCACGTCCATTTTTGGGTCGTGACACAATCACAAAACCGATATACCTGATCCACTACTAGGGTTTTCCTTATAAGTGAAAACATACATGGGTGTAGCAATTTAATCATACTCCAATCTATGCCAGAATGAAGTAATTGGTCACATAATAATGTACATAACCAAGGTCGAATAACTCCTCTGATAGGGACCATATCAAACGTTTTGATTCATCTAACTCTATCTCTTTTATTTTCTAGATACTCACAATCACCAATATAGTCTGTATTATAATTGCATAAATTCCTGATTTATTGAATCCCACATCCAGTGAATTTAACACTCTTAAAACTAACAAAACATCATAACCACATCAATCATCATCCTTAAACCTAAACTATCATTAGTATCAAAGCATTCTTATCAAATACACGTACACCTATGACTATCTCTCTTTCTATTTAAGCATTTCATGACAAATGTGAGGCACAAACAAAGATAGTAAGACTAATTTCAAATTTGATACAACCTTCCTATCTAGATAAAAACTATTAAATCACACCCAAAGTCAACTTTATACCACTTCCACCTACCATGCTTTAGTTACCATTCAAAACTATAACATATCTCATGCCAACACATAGTAAAATTGTTGGTCACTCAAATTATTTTGTATACTATAAACTCATAACATGTATTCACCACCAAATATCTATATAACACCTCATTACATTCTATGTATTCCTATTTGATCAATAGAGTAGTATTTATCCAACTCTAAATTCATAATAACCATTTAGAATTGCATATCACCTTGTGTGTCATTCTTAAGTGCTATCTTAATTTGAGAAATCTAACCTCATGTAAAACTCTAATTTTTCTATACCTCACTATTAACACCCAAAAAAAATTCAATCATTAAAAAAAATTGATGATATACTCCTCGTAAGTCTGTATCGAACTAGTGCACATCTCACAATGACATCTAAATTCATAGGCAGAAATCAACACAACCTTCCACTACACCCCAAGGATTTATACGAGAGGTCTATTTCCTTCACTCCCCTTAAATTCTACCCATGTAAAAAATTTAAAATACATTGAAATCTTTGATACATCTGATTGTTGTAATTGATAGGGAGTATACAATGAAATTGGGAGAAACATTTAATGTTAGCGTTTTGAGGGGACAAGGTTTTGTTTGTTAAATAATTTGTTGATTACTTATTATTTCCTAATAATTACAAAGCGAATTAAATAGTGCAGCATGCACTTAACAATGTGAGTAATTATACTATTATAATAACCGACGACATAAGAATTGAAGTATATGTTAACAATGTTAATGTGTCTTGGTGGTTATCAATAATCAATAATTTAAAGTATTATATATGATGTAAATTCAACTTAGAGAAACAAATTATACCTTGTTTTTTTAGTATTGCCACTGGTTTCGGCAACCAATGACTTTAACGTTTACGATCTTTTAATTTTTTGTATTTATTGTGTTACTATATCATAAATTAAGTTGTGAAAAATACTGAGATAGAAAGTTAAATATTAGGTTTATTGAATTTACTAAATTTAACTAAATTTATGATAATTGGGGAGTTAAGAGTTATCCTTTTGTTTGAACTTTACGAAATTGATTATACAATTAGGTGAGTTTTTACTCTAGGCAAGACATAGAGTAATGATGTATATAGAATTTTTAACTTGCATATTATGTATATATACCTGGTAGATTGGAAAAGTTTGGAGGCGAGGAAGTAGCTTGGTCGACTTCCCCAGCTCATCAGTGGAGGTAGGTTATGGTTTATGCTATTTGATAGTAAACTCTTAATAGCTATTGATATGCATTGAATGATATTATGATGTTTTTTAGGTACTTGATTATGTTGTTGTGTTGCTTGGTTGTGTGTTTTGCGATTGGTCTGAAAATCTGAGATTGTGACGTTTATATTCTTGAACCCTCTTTATCCAAGTGATGCCTTGAATAAAGAAGGCTTGATGAAATATTATTAACAAATTTTAAGTGGTGATAATAAATGATAAATTAATAGTATTAGTTTGATCGGAGTGTCACGTTCCGACACAGTATAATTGGATTGGAGTGCCACGTTACAACACGGTATAATTGGATCGGAGTGTCACATTTCTACACGGTATTCTTGTATATGAGTGTCACATTCGGACACGGTATTCTTGGATCGGAGTGTCACGCTCCGACATGGTATTCTTGAATCATAGTGTCACATCCCGACACGATATAATTGGATCAGAGTCTCATGTTCCGATAAGATAATATTAAAGGAAAAACATATTTAATTAACGGAATGTACTCATCTCAAAGAACTCGATTCTCGAAATGGTTTGTTTAGAGGTTTGATCCTCATGGATAATCTTGATATTTTGACCTATTATATAGTTACTTTAGTCTTGTCTACACTTTTTCATGTTGTTTGTTATTTATCACCTATTAAGATATATAGTTGAGTTCAAACAATCATTCATTCTTTATTAGTGTGTATTTAAGGATGACTGATGGTACCTACTCAGTACATGTTTCCCCATACTAAGCCCTACTTTCATTTTTCTTTGTTTTAGATTTATGGAGTGCAACGAGTATACCAATGACTTCAAATTTCCTTCAGGTCTAGCGATTCTCGGTTTCTCTGGTTCAAGGGTGAGCTATTCATTCAAGATTGGGTTAGATTCTCTTTCTGATTATCTGATGTCTTTAGTTTTAGGACACAAAATTAATTTAGTTCATTTATTTTGGTGTTTTGATACTCTTAGACTTGTTAATTGGAGAATAGATGTCTTTGTTGTGATGACTTTAAGGTTTTGGGAAAACGATAGTCAATAAGTTTTGGAGCTTCCACATTATTTTAATATTCATAGTTGAACTATTGGTAGATGGTGGGATTTGGTTTCCTTGGTTCACCCACCTAGGAGGGTAAATGTTAATGCCACTCACAACTCATTTTGAGTTGTGACAAGTATTGTGTAGATGACTTTTTACTTGCTCTGATACCATATTGAACTGACTGAATATCTTAAATTAAAAGTTTAAATTATTAATGAAAGCATATTTTTATTTATTTAAATCGTACTGTTAGGTACTGCTAAAAGTAAATCTAATTCTTTACTAAACTTTACATGAAAATAAATTAATTAAATATAAATTTGTCTGCTCCTTTTGTAATTTTTTGTGAAACAAATATCATGAAAAACTTTCACCTATTCGGATATAACACAAAAAGACTTAAATGTAATAGATCATCGTACAACTTTTAAAAATATAGAGGAAAAATGAAATTTACTTCTATTTTCAAGGATGATTTTTTTAAAAAAAGTAAGTATACATGACTTAGCAGTTGGATATGTGGATTTCCGTATATAGAACCACTTTAACAAAATAAATATTTAGTGGAAATAGATTTTTATTTTGTGGTAAGATTTACTACCACCAAAAATATTTATTGATGATTGAGTTAAAGTTATTGCATTAAGAGTAGCTAAAACCTTTAACAATATTTGAATAGTTTTTTGGTTTTAAATACTTATATTTATTTTTGTCATTAAAATACAAAACGATGATAATTATACTATTATCGTTAAATAATTGTCTAAGTATCATTTATACGTTATGTCATATGTATGTGCCCCCCCCCTCAACACAAATATTTGAAATTTCTAATGTTTATTTGTTCCACTTTAAATTTCTTAAAAACAATGATTACCCCCCCCCCCTCCCTCCAAATTCAATGTTAACTTATTTTTAGGTTTATTTCATTATTCAAAATAATTTAATTGTTCAAGGGACAACATGCATATTTGAAACTTTTTTCATATTTGCCTTTTTATTTGTTGGAGAAACATATATATTATATCATTAAGAAAAGGACAAACAGTAGAAACTATAAAGTATGATTTAATTGTGTCCTTAAATATTTTTCTCAATATATTTATATTATCTCATAAATTTAATTATTATGAAACTGAGAGAGTTTTTATTTTCTACCAGGAGAAATTATGGTTAATGTATCAGCTAAGCAATTATATGTATCAAATTATCATTTATTATTACTAAGCTTATAATTTTTTTGTTTAATTCATTCACAATTTTATAATTGTATGGATATTACGGGGCATATAAATCTCGAAGGATCATAGGAAACAGTTTGGAGTTGGATGTTTGTAAAATGAGAAAAAGGTAGATGTAAAATGAAGTTTGTATGTGGCCCACATGATCAAATCAATGGAACTCTTTAAAATGACTTAAAGCACGTGCAATGTGTAGACCCCAAGTTCAAAAGTGATCTGCAATATTTTATCTAATCAAAGAATGATATACATTTTAAATCATGATGTACATTGGAGCTGAAGCAAGAGAATTAGTAAATTTCTCAAATATCCTCTATCAAAAAGCATGCATATTGAAGGAGAGGAACTTGGTATTTCATCTTGTTATATAGTATAAAAAGTAATATACAAAACAAACTAGGTAAAACATTGTTTGCATTATTATAATCAAACTCTCTCATAATAAAATTATTATATAAAAAGTTGAATAAACTTTCAAAGTTTAGGTTTTTTGTAGCTGAATAAATGGTTCTAGTATAACATTGAATTGTTGCACGAAACATGGTGTCTATTTTGTATCATATTTTCCTGTAATATGTATCATTGTTTAGCTTATTAGCTATTGCTTTATAACTATTTTTTGTTAATCTAATCAAACTCTAAATAATTTTACCCATTTATCAAATTTTTTTAAAAAAATTAACCAAATCATTATTGAATAAGTTTATATATTCATTGGATTTTCACGCCCCGAGTTTACATCCTAAATGTGGCCATCACTCAATGAGCATTGTTTGCCTTGAGAGGATCCTTGGTCTGGATTATTTAACTCAGCGAAAGACAATGATTAATAACTATAAAGATAAACTCAATTGATGTTATAAAGCATAATAATTATGAATGTCGTAAAGGTTTAAAACATTCGATTGGCCAAAATTGGCAACCCAAGTCCTAATAAATAGAAGAAGATGAAAGATTTAAGGACTCAAATCTCGTTGTCTATCTATGAAGCCTCTAAAACATTATGGATGTTGGGACAGACC
This sequence comes from Solanum lycopersicum, assembly GCF_036512215.1. Lineage (NCBI taxonomy): Eukaryota > Viridiplantae > Streptophyta > Magnoliopsida > Solanales > Solanaceae > Solanum > Solanum lycopersicum. The sequence goes on along the minus strand of NC_090804.1, from coordinate 23,322,177 downwards.
ACACAACATCCAAATAAAGAAGGTACTGGAAAAAAAACAATAAAAGGAGTCCTCTGAAATGTAAGGATGCTCAGCAAATAATTATAGAGTGCTCAACTGGATCAATGGTGCGCCAGATGCGAATCCTCATTACCTGCGTTTACCTCATGATACAATATAGATCAACTGCCATTTGTACGTTTAATGTAGAAGTATGCGAGTTAGAATGCTAAAATTACTTAAGTTTGATAAGTGTAAGAAGGAAAAATTACCTTGGCTCTACTAAACTCATAAATAATATAACTCAATATAACTTACTCATTTCCATATAAAGCAATTTAAAAGCTAGTGCAATATAATGAAAAGTTATTTTAAATCATGTTGTAAACTCTAAATTTATAGAAAGATACAATTAACTCTAAATTTCTAAAAACAAATAAATTGATTTATATATAAAATGCATTTAGTTTCATTGGGAGTTTCTCTAACTGACAGCCATCACTTAAGAGCTATAGTGATGAAACAATGATCTACCTCACGCTGCCAGCATATCTATACCCAGCCAAAGGTATAAGACCTGAACTTCCTAATGGATGCACCAGTCTACTGTGAAAAGGTTTCATGTAAAAAGTATGACTCTTTTCTACCCATGGTGGCTACATGATTTATGGGGATGTGAGTTGTTTGACTCTCCCCCATATTGGTGCTCAATGCTACTCTAAAAATATACTGGCTCTTATGTTTAGAAAACACACTTTTTCTGTGATTTGAGATTAGTGCTCAAACATAACTCAAAGGATACCTTGGAAATCTCAGTTTCCCTACTTTTTTCATTTAGAAAGTTATTACTCTTTAACTGAAAAACTAGCGAAGGCTCTTTAGAAATATAAGTTTTCATTCTTTTTTAAAATGTTAAAAACATTTTCATACTTCTTTAGGAATGTTTACTCCCCATATATTGCTTTGAAGAAAAGAATTCTCTTACTCTGAACTGAACTCAATCATAAGTCTTAAAACAACATTTAATACATTTTTGAATGAATTATGACACTTGAAATAAACTTCTTCTTATCTATACTCTTTACTCAACATGATCCTTAATTCTAAAAAACAAAGTTTAGATAAAATTTGTAAAAAAACTTCTTGAAAGGACTATAGAACTTTTTAGGCTTCGCTCTAAACTTCTCTTAAATTTGATGTTATGGATTCAAGATTGTAATTTATGTTTATAGAAGATTTATTTATGATTAGAAGTCATTTAGAGTAGTTAAAATCATGAGGAAGTGTTAAAACACTATAGAAAGTTTTAATCGGACTGAATTACAAAAATTGGGCGCAAAACGCTAACTTGGACGCATTCTGGGCGCCCCCCGCTATACCCATTAGTCTGAGTCTCTTCTTGGGAGCACTGGAGGCATAACGCCCCAGACCCTCTGGTGCTAATGAGGCACGCCGTTCTTGACCCTGCACAGGTGACGCCTAACAGATTTTCATCTCGTTTTGCTGACCTTAAATAATTCTAATCCAATTTAATTTATTTCCTCAAATTCACCTTAGATCTATGTACCCAATACATATATACAAGGATCTAACCCAAAGAACTACACTATTTACCTCAAAAAATTCATAAACATCAATTTATGTTCAAGAACGAAAGTAATTCAAGAACAACATTCAAAATCCAATCTTTTATTAATGAAATCACACTAAATCAAATATGCTTTGCGAGTAGTTGAACAAACCCAACATCATGGAAGACTCACATACCATTTTAAGGATCACCCATCGACATGTTAACTTCAATCATCTTGGTGAATCTTTTCTTTTTTTCTTCTTCTCTTCTCTTCTCCTTTCTCGTTAACCCTAACGTGAAAATTTCCAACTTCCAAACTGTCTAAATTGAGTCTTGACCCTTACTAAACTCCTTAAAATAGATTAAATTAATTAGGTAGTGAAAAGACTAAAATACCCTTTAATATCTCGAACTTGGACATTTCGTTAATCCAATAGCCCAACTTCCGATGGGCATAATTCAATATTCTAAAAATTACAAAAACTCACTTTTAACTTACTGATATTTTACAAATTAACCTATACTTTTAAAAAACCAGTATATCCATATTTTAAACTCCTTTCTAGTTCTTTCGACTTGCAAGATGCTACAATATTTTTCTTTGGGAACATCTACCCTCGAATGAATGTATTCCTTGTAGACTAAGGGTGGTAACATTAATCTCAAACACCCAACATGCAAATGCAACAATAACATGCTTAATCATAACTTAAAGAGTACTAAGAAGAAAAATTATTATCTTGGTCTGCATTATCTCCGGATTTGAAGGGATGTGGATCTCTTCTCTTCATCTTCCTAAGTATCTTGTTCTACACTTTAGTTCCTCCTAAGGACCTTGATTGATGCTTCTTCTTTTGATTTCAACTTGAAAACTTGGCAATTAAATATCTCAACCGAAATCTCTTCATAAGATAGACTATTCTTGATCCCAATATTTTTTGTTTGAATGATCAATGAAAGGATATCACATGCACTTCTTCAACATAAAGATGTGAAATAGCAAATGAACTCCGGTTAATTCTTGGGGTATCTCTAACTCATAAGCTATATTTTCAATCCTGTTTGATATGTGATAAGGTCCAATATACCGGGGACTGAGCTTTCCATTATTTCCAAACCTTAAAACACCTTTAATGGATGAAACTTTTTGATATACCCGATCATCTTCTTCAAAATCTAATGGATCCTCCTAACATCGGTGTATAATTTTTGATGACTTTGTGTCATTTTAAATCTCTCTATAATCACCATTACATTACCTCGTAGCTTGGTGAACTAAATCTTGTCCTATCACAATTGCTTTACCAATTAATATTAATCCAATAAGAGATATATATCTTCTCCCGTAAGGAGCTTCATAAGGAGTCATTTGGATGATAGAATGGTAACTGTTGTTGTAAGCAACTCAATGAGAGGTAGGTGATCATCCAAAATCCCTTTGAAATCTAATAATGCATGCCCTTAACATATCTTCTAATGTATGAATGATATTCTTTGCTTGCCGGTTAGTCAGAGAATAAAAGGTATTACATAAGTTCACCTTTGAGCCAAAAAATTTGTGAAAGTTCTTCCTGAATTGTGCAGTAAATTATGCCCATCTATTTGAAAAAATAGAGATTGAAGCTCCATGAATCCTTACCACCTCTTGAATGTACAACTTAGCATAGTCCTTTGCTAAATGAGTAGTATTTACTGGTAGTGAGATGATTTGTCAATCTATCGAGTATCACCAAAATGGAATCATGTTTCTTGGGAGATCTGGGTAAGCCTGTGATGAAATCCATAATAATGATCTCCCACTTCCACTCTGGAAGTTATATTTTCTGAGCCAAACCTCCGCACCATTGGTGCTCAACTTTCACTTGTTGACAATTTGGGCACATAGAACTAAATTTTTAGCAATACCCTTCTTCATACTATTCCACCAATATACTTCTCACAAATCGCAGTGCATCTTTGTGGAACCCAGATGAATTGAGTATATAGAGATATTCTTACACCCTAAGCTACCCCTGAGACACGGACACAGAACATAGGACCACAGGCGATTGCAAGCTAACCCTGCTGGCATGTGCATAAGCATACTAAAGAATATAAACTATTGCGGAAGCTAAATCATAAATTTAAACTCGAATGTCGGGGAATACCCATATTCTATAACTGAGATAATATTTGAAAACAACGAGTTTAATACAAAGGAATCTTAACTGAATACTAAGATAAAACTAACTATGTCTAAAAATAGCATTTAAACAGGACCAGATATACTGGGACAAGCCACAACAAAATATAGCAAAAACAGAAACTAAAAGACTAATATACTGAAAATAAACTCATGACTATTGTCCTTTGAGAATGATGATTCAGCCCTTAATATATTGAACTGAAGATCGAAAGTCGATCTATGCATGATCTGGATGCTAAGAACCTGAACCTACATCATGAGAAGATGTAGCACATGTATACGTCAATATTTGAAAGTTACTGAGCATAAAGGATAGAATAAAGCTGAAATAAAACATATCTGAACAAGCACAAAAGCAAGTATAATAATATGAACATGATATAGTGAATTCTGAGCTAATTGAATGCAAGGAACAATTTATAACATGATGAAACTTAATAGTGAGTATAATGCTAAATGGTAAATGCACGAGAGTCTAACTATATTGTGGGTGCTAATAATAAACGATTATAAAACCACATGATCTAAATGTCGAGCCTTGTGTATACGCCTCATCGAGAGGACCCAGTATACCCTTCCAGAGGTATAAAGGCATGCTAGCATGATCAATACACTGATTGCCCAAAGAGGGGACTTACAACCTACTTGGCTAGTAGTTCTGAGACTACGCTGAACCATAGTCCAAATCGGTAATACACTACTCCTACTGATTTATGTAGTTAACTGATTATATCTAAATTTCTATAATAACTGGATAACTCAATATTGAACATTCAAACTGAGATCACAATATTTAATTTGATAATGATGCATTAAAATTTTTGGCATGTGTAACTGAATAGCATAAATATCTAACCTAGTATGTGTAATTAAAAAAAGTAAAGACATACAAATCTAGCGTTCTTAAATTAATGCGCTAAACTAAATAATAACTTTACAAACTGATTTGGAATATGTATTTAATAAATTTATGAAGTTCTACCATTGTTCTAGAAATTCTAAGTTTAATCATGACAACAGTATCAAGAACTGACTGAAAACTAGGGACTCATTGGAATAAAGGAACCCGCTATTGAAATCGCACATACCTAATAATGATATTCGTGGACAAACACTTAGATTTTGGGGTTGGAAATGCTGGAACCTTGCTGCATTTTTGTACTAGGTTCTTGACCTTTTTTCTCCTTTCTTGCTCCTAATTTTCTATGTTTTTTATTAATTATTTGACTTAGATAAGTATTAGTTATGTTTCTAGGCTTAAATTTACTAAAAATTGATGATTTGGGGTCAAAATAAAGTATCATAGGGTTTAAACAAAGTGGGAAAAGACCAAAAGCCCCTGGGTAAGTTTCTATCGAAACAAACGATGACTTAAACGGATGGTACCTCATTCCATCGATGGTCCGTTGTTTGGTCTGTAGGTTGGGCCTGTCTGACAGGCTTTTAAAAAAATGAGCATAGCGTTTTACTCGGAGGTTTGATTTTTGCAAGATTGGTGGTTATGGTAAGATAATACAATTATCGATCTCTTTGTAGTTCATGGGGCACCTAATTCATTTTGTGCTAAGAGTTATTACCATCTGAATTTGAACCAAATGCATTTCCCCCCTAACTGTTTGATATTTCTAACCTACGGTCAGACTCCATCTACGGATCGTGCTGGTCCTTCGTGGTTCTTATCAGAGGTGGGTGAATAGTGTATTGATCAACCGACTCATACTACGGACCATAGTTAGACCTACTGACTGTAGGTCCGTCCATCATTCGACACTTTGTCAAATTTTTCCTGGGCTGAGATTTTGGGTATTTCTGACTCCATCGACGGATGTGCCAGACGAAGCATGGGTCAGGCTATGGTCCATCGATGGCCACCATCTGTTGCACCTCTAGATTTTCTGAAAGAATAGTTTTTGGTTTGTTTTTTATACGGGGTGTTATATTATCTCCCCGTTGGGAAAATTCATCCTCGAGTGCATACTAAACTAGCTGGAATAAGACAAGAGAGATTAAACCCTACTAATAAACATTGAGAGCTGATTTTCTGACTTAATTTAGTTATGAGAACTTGCAAATATGCTGAAAATTCAAGTACAAACTGAGGGAACATGATTCTAAGAATGAATTCCTGCATGAATGACTGGAAACTCTGAAGAGGAACTATTACTTCAAGTTTGAGTGGAATCAGAAGGAAAGAGATGAGAATACTTGGTTGTGATGGCTACTTCTACCTCCCAGCTCACTCTACGGACTGATTCCCCTACAAAACCTTGATTAAAGTGACTTCTTCATTTCTGAACCTTCTAACCTAACGGTAAAGAATTTCAACTGTTACATCCTCATAAGAAATACTATCTTTATCGCCACAATCACTTATGGCACTACAGAGGCTGGATCCCTAACACTTCTTCAAGAATGAGTTGTGGAAGACCGGATGCACTGCTGCTAATTTTGTTGGCAACTCTAACTCATATTCCACCTTGCCAACCCTTTTTAAGATCTTGTAAGGGCCTACATATCTAGGACTGAGCTTCCATATCTTGCCAAACATCATCACTCCTTTCATAGGTGACACTTTCAGGAAAACCCAATCATCAACTTTAAACTCAAATTCCCTTCTTCTCACATATGCATAAAATTTCTGATGCCTTTGGGCTATCTTATGTCTATATCTAATAAGTTGAACATTCTTCATAGCATAAAGGATTTAATTGGGACCTATTAAAGTTGTTTCACCTACTTCAAACCAACTAATAAGATATCTACACCTACACCAATACAAAGCCTCATAAGGGGGCATCTAAATGCTGCAATGATAGCTATTGTTGTAGAAAAAGTCAATAAAAGGAAGTATATCATCCAAACTACCCTTGAAATCGATCACACAAGCTCTAAACATATCATGTATGGTCTGGATGGCACGCTCTGCTTGCCCATCTTTCTGTGGATGAAAGGTTCTACTAAGGTTGACTTGAGTATTAAGACCCTTCTTAAATGACTTCTAGAATTGAGAGGTAAACTGAGGACCTCTATCTGAGATTATATACAATGTAACGCCATGCAACCTCATAATTTTATTAATGTAAACCTTGGCATAGTCCCCTGCCGAATAATTAGTCTTGACCTCTAAAATGCTAGAAGACTTAGTCATTCTATCCACTACCACCCAAATTGAGTCATGTTGTCTGCTAGTACGAGGTAACCCTGTGATGAAATACTTATTGATCACTTCCCACATACAAGTAGTAATATCGATCTCTTGAGTCATACCTCTTTGTTTCTGATGTTCTACCTTGACTTTCTTGCAATAGGGGCACTTACTCACAAAATTTGCTATGTCCGTCTTCATGCCATTCCACCAATAGACTTTTCGCAGGTCGCGGTACATCTTAGTTTCACCTGGATGAACAGAATACCTGGAGTTATGGGCTTCTTCAAGAATATGCTTTCTCAACTAACCCACACCAGAAACACACAATCTACCCTGGTGGCGAAGTAGACTATTTCCCCCTTGGGAGAAAACCTCTACTCTCTGATTGTGGACTGCATTCTTAAGTTCAAGCAAAATTGGATCACTGTGTTGCTTTTCCTTAACCTCCACTACTAATGAAAATTCTGCCCCATTCTTAACTGTTACACCATTGTCTAATATGCTCATAAGGAGAACTTTCAATGAGCAAGCCTATGAACAACCTTCACTAGCTCCTTTTTTTCTTCTTTAACATGGGCTACACTAACCATAGATCATCTACTAAGAGCATCTGCTACTGCATTCGCCTTACCTGGATGATAATGCACACTCATATCATAATCCACAAGGAACTCTAGCCATCTCCTCTTGCGAAGGTAAACTCTTTCTAGTTAAAAAGATATTGAAGGCTCTTATGATCAGTGAGCACATCTACGTCAACTCCATATAAGTAGTATCTCGATATGTTGAGTGCAAACACCACTGCTGCAAGCTCGAGATCATAAGTTAGGTAGTTATTCTCTTGAACCTTAAGCTTTCTAGAAACATATCTTATAACCTTATCTCTTTGCATTAACACACAACCTAGGCAAACTCTGGATGCATCACAATAGATCATATGACCACCTGAACTCTTTGGTAGAGTCAACACATGAGTTGTAGTCAATCATGTTTTCAATTTTGCAAAGATTATCTCACAATATTCTTAATATTGTAACTTGACCATCTTCTAAGTTAACCTAGTCAATGGGGAGGCTATGAAGGAGAATCCTTCAACGAATCTTCTATGACAACCTATTAGACCTAAGAGACCTAATATATATGCGGCAGAGCTAGGTCTGGGCCATTGTTTCACTGTTCTATCTTCTGTGAATCCACTTGGATCCTTTCGCTGGATACAATGTGACCAAGGAAAGCAATGGATTGCCACTAGAACTCACATTTTCTAAACTTAGGAAATAACTGGCGATCTTTGAGAGTCTTTAAAACAATTCTCAAATTACTCATATGTTCTTCCTTATTCCTAGAGTAAATTAGGATATCATCAATAAAGACAATAATGAACAATTCCAAGTACAGTTTGAACACTCTGTTCATCAAATCAATGAAATCTCTAGGAGTATTGGTTAGTCAAAATTACATAACTACAAATTCATAATGACCATATCGAGTTCTGAAGGTTGTTTTCGGAATGTCACTATCTCTGACTCTAAGCTAATGATAACCCAATCTGAAGTCTATCATTGAGAAGTGACTATCACCTTGAAGTTGGTCAAACAAGTCATCAATCCTAGGGATGGGATACTTATTCTTGATTGTTACCTTGTTCATTTTTCTATAGTCAATGCACATTCTAAGAGAACTATCTTTCTTCCTTACGAAAAACACTGGTGCACCCCACTGTGAAATACTAGGTCTCATGAAGACTTTGTCTAGAAGGTTTTTCAACTTCTCGTTCAATTCCATAAGTTCTGATGGAGCCAATATTAAGGAGGAATAGATATAGGTTGGTAATTTTGAAGGAGACCAATTCCAAAGTGATTTCCCTTTCAGGAGGTATTCGTGGAAGATCTCTATGAAATACTTTTGCAAACTCACAGACAACTGAAACTAACTCTAGAGTTGGAGTTTCAGAGATAGAATCCTTAACCTGAACTAGATGATATAGATAACTCTTTAAGATCATCTTTCTAGCCTTAACGTAGGAGATGAATAGACCCATAGGCGCTTAGCTACTACCCTTCCATTCTAAGATTGGTTCATCTTGAAAATGAAAACGAACAATCCTACTTCTACAATTGATTAAGGAAAAAAAGGAATGTAACCAATCCATGCCTAGAATGACATTGAAGTCTTCCATTTCTAACTCTACAAGATCTTCTGAGGTGACTTTATAAGATTCTGTAATAGGGAAATTTTTTTACCCATATAGCTATAACTGGGTCACCGACTGGAGTAGAGAATGAAAAAGGTTTTGAGAGAGTTTCTGCACTAACACTGAATTGCACTTCTATGAAAGGAATTACAAAATAAAGAGTAAAAATGCATAAACATCCAGGTCAAAGACTCGTAGCAATACCAGTGACTACCTTAGGAGAACCTTCCTTATCCTGGCGATCCTGAAAAGTATAAATCTTGTTCTGGAGCTGACCGCCACCTGTAGAAGATGAGTTACCCTACTGAGTTGGGCGACTTGTTTGTGCTACTACAACTTGGTGCTACTGATGTTGTAGACTGATCTCTACCATTGCCGCCTCCTTGACCCTGTCTATAAGAACAATCCCTCAACCTATGACCAAACTGACCGCACCTAAAACATCCTTCTTTTCATGTGAGACACTCGCCCGGATGGTTTTTACAAAACATAGGGAAAGTGGGGTAAGTCTTGGTGCCTTAAACACTTACCTTAAGAGTTACAGCCTAGTGCTCTACCCTTCTTGTCATACCTGTTCTTGGAGGATGGATCACTAGCTGACAGAGGGGCGGGGACTCAAAACATCTACTGACTCTGTGAATGATTCCACCACCCGATTTCTACTACGAATAGTCATAGTTCCCAATACTAGACTTCGTATTCTCCTTATTCCTATTCCCTAATCTTATCACCCTCAACCTGCTGAGAATGAGTCATAAGCGTAGAGATTTTCATATCTCCAGTAACATAGAACTTATGCACTCAGTTTTTACCAAATCCGACACTCCATACAATAACTAATTCATCTGAGCCCTGTAGTCAGCAATCATATTAGGACCATACTTGGAGAGTTGTTTTAACTTCATCCCATACTCTTGCACTCTCATATTACCCTGCTTCATGTTTATGAATTCTAGAGCATTTTCCTCCCTCAATTTTATTGGGAGAAACATGTTGTCGAGAGAAGTCTCACTAAAGAAATCTCAAGTGATAGGAGCCGCATTTGAACCCCTATTCTCTTTCCACTGAGTGTACCAAATATGAGCAACATCTTTCAACTTGTATGATGCCAACTCAATTCCAGTGACTCGCATTACCTCAAATATTTTCTTGAAATCATCCAAAAAAATGTAAGGATCCTCATTAGTTTGTGATCCTAAGAACTCACGTAGATAAATCCTAAAAAATTCACGGACCATTGCTACTGCTGATCCACTATTTTCATTCACAAAAGCATGAACCTGATTGTTCTTTTTAGTTATATTCTTTGCTAAAAGCTATATGCATTCCTTAACTCAGCTTTGGAGACTTCCTGATTCGGGAATGGAGGAGCTGCATTCGCATTCCTAGCATTCGTAATCCTAGCGTTAGATCTTCGGGGTGTCATGATCTGAAATGTAGAACGTCAAGTTATAATGGAATAATATCATACCTAACACACAATAAGAGTAACAAGAAAGTGTTGTTTTTCCTAAAACACTTCATAGCCTCCCTCTAACTAGATGTGGTGCACTTCACACCCATGAAAAGGACTCTACTTAGTGCGACTTTTCAGACATCCAAGGACTCTTGAACCTAGTGCTCTAATACAAAGTTTTGTCACACCCCGAGCTATCCCCGAGACGCGGACACGGAACCTAGGACCACAAGTTATCCCAAGCTAACCCTGTTGGCATGTGCATGAGCATACTAAAGAATATAAACTATTGTAGAAATTAAACCATAAATTTAAACTAAAAAGATGGAGAATACGTATATTCTATCACTAAGTTATTTTAAAACAATGTATTTAATACAAAGAAAATATTAACTCAATACTAAGTTGAAACTAATGATGTCTTAAAATAGACTCTGAACTGGACTAAAAATATTGGGATAAGCCTCAGCTAAATCTAGCAAAAATTGAAACTAAAATACTAAATACTGAAAAGAATAAGGCCCCATGCATTCCTTGTATATAAATTTCTATTCCAGAGATTTCAGAAAGTTGATCCTTGCAATCTAAGATCAGTATTTGGCAATGATTAATGTGTTCCACAATTAGTTCAACCTTACGTTGTTTTGTGTTTGACCATTTCATCATGCTCATAGTACGGCGGGTACTGTAGAGACGATTGAGATATTGATTTTCAAATTGTTCCCAACTATCAATTGATTCAGATCCATGTCAATATACCAATCAAAGGCATTTTCTTTTGAAGAACAGAAAAACTGCTTGACAAGAATATCATCATTTGTACCGGCACTGCTACAACTCTCGACAAAATAAGCAATAAGTTGCCCTGGATTTCTCCTTCCATCGAATTGCTGCAATTTTTTTCGTTGATATCCAATTGAAATTAGTAGACCATAGACTCTTTTAAAATACGACATTGAATATTCTAAGGAACATTGTGAAGGACTACCATATTGAGATGTAGTTGTGTTTGTGATCATATCTTATAGTTATTGAACTATTAGAGTGGAAATTGAATCAGACTATTTTGTGCTTAAGAGTCAACTGACTTGGTGAGAGAATCAATATCAAGTTTTTCTTGAGTTTTTAGATTGTGATGTGACTCTCTAGAGTTGTAGTCATCTAACTTGCTCGATTTGAAATTTTTGTGATCAATAGACTTCTTCAAGGATTCAATGGTTTGCTCCATCAATGCAAACTTCTTGTCCATCTAAGTTGTGTCAACCATAAAGGAGTTATCCTTTGTTGAAATTGAAGAATATGTTCAAATATTAAATTCACCAAAGTTTAAGTTAGAGTGAGAACGTTCTTCAAACAACATTAATGCAATGTTGCCCGCAGTGATTGCAGTTTTATGTGTAATTGTAGACTTGATCTTACTTGGAAACTCAAAGGAGGTGAAATATTCAGATCCATTCAAGGAACTTGTCTTGAAGTCGCGTCGAGTTATTGGATCAACATCACTAAAATCAACAAAAGTTACCATAGTAGAGTCCTTGCATGAAACATCATTGATCTTTTTAAAGGCCATTACAGAGTTAAACTTGTTGTTTTTTATTTGTAGGAGGACCATATGAAGAGCAGAATTTATCCCACGGGTGCTGAAAATTGACTGCAAGCATAAATAAAAGAAAAAAATATAATCTTATTAATGGATCGTTGTGAATAAAATTCCGTTACTTTGTTGATTCTCTCTCCTAGGTGTCTCTGTGATTCGAGGGCATTCAGTAGAGTATTTCCCAAATTGTTGGACGATGTAGACCTCCTTGAGATGTTGTCGATCTCTGAGATGTCAAAAAGCGCTTCTTCGTTGTAATCAATCTCCGGAAAGAACTCTGTTGATCACTCCTATGAAGATCTATTGATATTGATGTTATAGGATAGTCCAGTTTTCTCAATTCTTGTTGAAGAATTTTCTTCATGCCTTTAAAATGTGATGTTCATCCCCTAATTATAGGTGTAGAGGGTAGAAAAGGTTTCATATGATTTACCAAAGGACGTCATTTTAACACTTGGCACATTATGATTCGTTCTTGTACCCGCATCGTTATCTTGGAAGGCTAGGGGTTATAGTCGACGTCGATTCATTATTTTTAACGTCTCTAATTCAAAACCGAACATGAAACTTTTGTGACTGGTACTACCACCTCATTTGGATACGTGGCATCACCTTGTTGGTCATGGATGCCAACTTATTGTGAGACATGGTTGTGTTTGGGATTCAATGCGAAATGGACATTTGATTTTTGAATTTAAGAAAATGGACTTCTTTATTGGTAAAGGAAAAATTAATCATTCAACCCAAATAAACATGGATATAATCCATATTTTGACGAATTAAATCCAATAAAATATTTGTGTTTACACCATTATATTAATTAAAAGGGATATTCAACTCATTGCTCTTTACTTGACTTGAAACTTGATCCTTAAAATGAAGTTCATATGTTTAATAAAGAATCTTGAAATTTTAAGAACTTTTATTTGACTTACTTCTTAACTTCTAAACTTAACTCTTAACATCCCTTGAGTTGAAGTATCGATTCAAGGTTCATGATCTTATGTTTATAGATGATTTCATAATTTTCAAATTTGAGGTTTCATGCGGTATTATGAGCATGAACTAGTCAACTCAAGATCTCAAAGGTACTTTTTATCTCAAGATTGTTACACTTATAGGATTCATGAAAAATTATAGACATGCACTAGTCATCTCAAGTACCTCATGGGTAATATGTAATAGTCCCATGATTAGGAATATAATCTCCATAGGAATAAGGATCTCAATACTCAAGACATAGAACATGAAGATACTACTCCACTCAATTATACTCAATTTATGGAATTCGTGCAAAACTTATGGGCACGAATAACTCCACTAGAAGGTCTAAGCAACTAGATGGAACTCATGTATATGACTCTTCAAATTTTCTTATTTACTTCCTCTGAACTTAGTTTAAATAAATTATTGGTGTCAAATAATTCCCAGTTGAACTTAAAGGCTTTCTTGAACTCTACCCTAAAATCTCTCTTGAATTAGAATTATGAATTCAAAAGTTGTGGTTCATGATACGAAGGATCTAGGTGATAGTGTAGACTCATGAATACATTATCGCCACTCTCATTCTCACTTTATTTAGTCTTTAAACAAGTTACTATGATTTGTACATGACTCCTCAAAAGGACTCTAAGGCTCTCTTTCAAAAGGTTCGAAAGACCTCTCAAAACTTAATCTTAACATTACCTGGAAATTGAATTATTATTTCAAGTTTATGATTCATGTTATGAATGATTTCTAAGAGTTTAAAATTATTTTCAAATGTGTAGAATCAAATGGAGTGAATATGCACTTTAAATGAGTTTTAACGGGACAAGCAATGAAAAAGGAGTGGGGGCAGGCGACCCTAACGTTTTCCGGGCGTGAAGTGCCAGCCTCTAAAATCAGAGGGTGCATTTGGGCGCACTGCTGGCTCACTACCCCAGACCCTTGGGTGCACCTGGTGCATGGTGCGCCAACGTCTTCCCAGGCACACTTTCTAGGAATTTTGCCTTTCGTTTTACAATCATAATTTGCTTTTAATCGATTTTTTTCTTCAGTTTTACTTAGATTCAATTACCCAACCTAAGTAAAAACTAATACGCTACAAAATCATTCTAAACAATAAATTTCATCTTTAGAAATCATCAAACTCTAACCGGATAAGATCTACAATGAACCTCAAGAACAACTATAAAGCACTTAAACCCTTCAACTTTATGAGAATTAAACTATGCTAAAAATAACATGGTTGGCTTGTGGGTGAACTAACCAAATAGTATTGAAGCTTACATACATATTAGGGATTAAACACATGGTGAAAAAACTCAAGAACCTCGACGAACGCCTTTGTCCTTTCCTGTTTTCTTCTTTTTTTTCTTCTCTTTTCTCTTCTTGTCTCTTCTTGAACTCTTAACTAAAACACTAGGCTTATAAAAGTATTATAAAACTTAAACTATGAGGATTAGACCCTTGAAATATTACTATAAATGAATTAAATCAAATTTTGTAAGGAAAGGACAAAAATATCCCTCATTATTTTTGGCTAACTTTCCTTAACTGGACAACCTAACTTCAAAAGGTCATATTTGACTTATCCAACTCAAAAATTAGAAAAATATTAATTTTTTGGTGATATCTCACTCACTACGATGAAAAGTTTGAGTCTTATTTAAAAATTTATTTTTAGTGTGTTACAATATCTCCCCCTTGGGATTATTCATCCTCGAATGACGACTGAAGTGGGTATAGAATGATTTTCTATTACTAATGTTTGTTTTTAGTGGTATGGTCTTACTATATTAAAGATTCACTCAAATTTTTAAGTTCCAATTCTACTCCTCTCTATAGGAAATCTCATATTAAACTATTATTCTTTACCACCAACTTCAAGCTTAGTCATCTAACAACTCCATAAACTCCTACCAAACTATTACTCTTTACCACCAACTTCAAGCTTAGTCATCTAACAACTCCATAAACTCCTACCAACGAACTATTTCAATAGAACTAAGGGATCTCATTTAACTATTTCTCATAGTAAAACCTAATCCTTTTATTACTCCTTATTAATAACCTTAGATAGAGTTATCACACAATGTCATAACACAGTAAGATCATCAACCTCCTCTTTCTAACATCACTTCATTACAAAAAGGGCCTTCGAGAGGATATCTCCCTTACTCCTTGGAACTCCTTGGAACTCCTTACTATCTTACTCTCACACATAACTTGATTTATACTCTTGTTATCTCCCCTTAGGTCTAAATCTAACACTTCAAAGCCATGAACTTATTTCATCATCTCTAAACTAGTATGCATCCTCTTTTACAGTAACACTAGGGAGAAGCTTTTGTCATGACTACCAAACTCTCCATAAGTTGGTAACAAGACCACATTCTTAGGTGATTCTGTTAACCTCATATGATTACATACCCTCCCGGTAAAACTTTTAATAATCTTTTTACTCTTATGACTTAGCGACACTTCACTGCCCTTATCTATATGTTAAGGTTTCTCACTTTTACCTCTCATTGCAACAACCATCTTAATTCCACAAATAATCTATCTCAAGTCTACCATATCAAATTTTTAAGACTAACATCATCACCCTGATGTTGTCAATCTTTTGAACATGACACTCATCTTATATTTAAGCTAAATGTTTATTACTAAACCCGAATATCAATTTTATTGTTCGCTTACTATACTATACCTCAATACTAATATGGAAATTTAGGAACACTTTTTCACTTTGAACTCATGACATTTAGTAAATCCTTACCTCTAAGTCTGCATACTAGAATTACCATCACATTCCACTTCAAAACTTAAGTACTACTTACTCATTTACTGTACATTATCTCTCATAGAATTGTATCATCCTTTGAATATCATCAGGTTCCCTTTTAAAAGTTCATAAACCTATATTACTCGGTCACATTATGAATACTCTGGCTCTTCTATATATATTCACCACTTACACATGGTCATTACTAACACAATGACAAATCATCATAACCCTCTTCTATTTAAGGTATATTCTAATTCAAATTAACTTGTAACACTCACTCTACGTCCTATCTTGAAGTCTTTACAACTTTTCACTTCTTAGTCTACCACAAGAGAAGTTGTTCTTCAATAAATTATTTGGTTCATGACTATAAAAGCATAGATTTTCAAAACATCCTCTCCCTTACTTAAATCACTAAACCACTTCGTACTTTCCTCTAACTCTATCTCTTTTACTAGTATTTCTCATCATATAGTAACTCATTCTACTCTTTCGAGTTAAAATCATACCCTAGATCTACACATACTTCTTAAAAAGGGCCTCAGCTGAAACAAGGCTTAAAGAAAAGAGTAAAACTCAACTTTAGCTCGACCACATGATTCAAATTAATATGGGTAAATTCCTTTGAAATTTAACATTTAACAATATCTAGGACATATCTTAAGCTCCTCTAGAGTCCCATGACTTTCCCAAGACTCTTTCTAAGAACAACTCATCCATAAGGAACTTTAAACTTTACTTTTAAACCACCTCTAGTATGATGGGTAGTCGAATGAATATGGGAAAAGCAAGAGTATGAATAAATAGCTATGATATAGCTCTATTGCAAGATTAAGACTACGAAACATAGGAAACTTTCCTTAATGCCTATAGTACCACATTCATAGAAGTTGGACCCTCACAACCATAAATAATATCCTATTGAAACGGCTTCATAAAAAACATAGGACACTTAAACTTTGTACTCTTTTACCTAATTTTTCAAGAGCTGAGTCAACACCCTGGACATGGCAAGCACTCAAAGACAATCGATGATCCCCAAGCGATCCCTCATCATGGATAACTAAAAGCAAAAGACTAACTTAAGCATGCAAAAGCTTAAAACTGAAATAAAATTTCAATAAACTAAACTATACAAAGCATTAAACTCAAATGAAAAACTTTGCATGAAAATATTGTTTTAAACTCTCCATAAAATATGCAATTTATGACTTTAAAATATTTAATAAATAAATGAATAATATAGACCTCTTAACTAAACAGACTATCTATGAAGCCTCTAACTTATAATGAGGGAAGTCAAGAAAAGACCCATGACCTCCTAACTAAACTGAATAGTAAATGGAATCCTCTGAAAAAGGAGGATAACCAAAGCTAACTCGAATCTCGGATGTATCAGCAAATATCCTATTAATGATTTTGAATACATGTGTTTGCATCATGAGAAGATGCATGCTAAATGGCGCAGTACGTTGAATGTATGAGCATGTAAAGGGAATTCTAAAACATAACAAAGCATGAATTGATCAAAATTGAAATGTACTCATCTTTTTTTAAACATACTCAACTAAAGAAATACCTAGGGGTACTCAAACTACTTAAACTTACTCAACTCAAATATTAGATACTCAACTTAAGGATTCTATATTCAACTCAAAGATAGGATACTCAAGTAAAAGATATGATATTCGACTCTAGGTAATCAACTTTGGATGCTCAACTCAATATACATCAAGTGTACACATGTAATATATAAAAAAAACAGTAAAACAACTTAGTTCGTTTAAGAAAATGCAAATACCCAACTTAATTGTACTTATATAATAAAGTAATGTAGCTTTTGTGGGAAATTCTATAAGAGAGAACCACCACTATAGGCTTAAGTGGTGGCACAACGTCTTGCCGATGTTGCTAGAACTGTCCTATACTTTTTTGTTGCATAGAACTCCTTAATTTAGTGGATCCACTAGCTCAACTTATGTTGTTATCTAAAAAGTATGACCGCTTAACACACATGATGGCTATATGGTTTACATTGAGACTTGAGGTAATACGAATTCTCATCCCCACATCGGTTCTCAATTCTACTCCAAAAATAAAGTTTTGCTCATGCTTTTAAAATAACTTCGTTTCTTTAAATTGAGATAAGTTTCTCAACATTTTAGCTTTAAAATCTCTTTTGGAATCAATGATCATTTTTCTTGTTCAAAAATCTTTTGGGAAATCTTACTTTCATCTTAACTTAAATGTGAAAACATTTATAAGATTTTAGGCAATACTTAGTTCCCTTATAATTTTTTAAAAATGAAATCAACTCTCAGGCAATACTTACTTCCTTACATTACATTAAAGGAAGACCTTCAAATATTTACTCTAATACTTGAATTTAACCTTGAGCTTTAAAACTAAGTAAAACGTTCAATAAAAAATATTGAAACTTTAAGATCTTTGCTTTGACTTACTTCTAAACTTCTAACTTAACTCCTAACTTTCCTTGGATTGATGTATAGATTCAAGGTTTATGATCTCGTTTTTATGGATGATTTCATGATTTTCAACTTTGAGGGTTCACGCGGAATTATGAGCATGAACTACTCAACTCGAGAACTCATAAGTACTTCTCATCTCAAGAATGTTCATGATAATAAGGATCTAGGTTGTATTTTAGAATCATGAATACATTATCCTCAATCTCTTGCTCACATACTTGAGTGTTGAAACAAGTTAATATAAGTAGTATCAAAAGGACTCGAAAGGACACTTTCAAAACGTTCAGAAGAACTCTTAAAACTTAATCATAACTTTACCTTGAATTTGAATTATCAATTGAAGGTTATGATTCATATAATTAATTAATTCTAATGTTTTAGAAGTGGTTTAATGTTTTTTGAATCAAAAGGAATGAAGATACACTTTAAATGAACTCAAACGGGACAACCAACGAAAAAGAGTGGGGGCAGGTGACCTTTGCGCATTCCAGGCGCGGGGCGCCAAATGCTAACATAAAAGGCTGCATTTGGACGCACTTCCGGTGCACCGCCCAAGCTTCTCAGGTGCCTCAGGGCCGCGCCGCACCAGCATATTTGCAAGCACACTTTTTGCGAAGTTCGCCTCTCGTTTTATGACCCTAAATCGCTTTTAATGGATTTTGTTTCTCATGATTTACTTAGATTCAACTAACCAACCTAAGAAAACACTAATACACTAAAAAAATACTCCAAAAAAATAGTTTCATCTCAAGAAATCCTCAAAATCCCAACAAGACAAGATCTACAACGAAACTCAAGAGCACCTATCAAAAACTTCAATATTTCAACTTTTTGAAAATGAAATTACACTGAAAAATAACATGTTTAGCATGTGGGTGAACTAAACCAACACTATGAAAGCTTATATACCTCTTAGAGATTAAACCTATGTGAAAAGTCAACAACTTAACTCAAGAATGTCGAAGAACACCTTCATCCTTTACCTCTTTTCTCCTTTTTATGTTCTTTTTTCTTCTTTTCTCTTCTTGAACTCTCTACTAAAATCCTAGGCGTGTATTAGGATTATAAAACTGAACCCAAAAGTATTAGACACTTAAAATATTACTAAAAACTAATGAAATATATTTGGGTAAGTAAAGGACCAAAATCTTCCTCACTATTTTCGGCTAACTTTCCTTAATTACACAAACTAACTTCAAAAGGTCATATCTAACTCACCTGAACTTCAAATTTAGCAAACTTAGCGGGGTCAAAAATTTAATTAAATGATATTTTCTATGGTATCTTGTAGAATACCGAAATCATCATGTACTATGAGTTACGGTCATTTGAAGATGACCCAAAACTCATACTTAGTTTAACTCTTAAATTTCACATTTTGCTATTTCCAATGTTGTTCTTTTTGGAACTCTTTGTGGTAAATTTAGTGAACTGATCTTAATACTTTAGAAATTTTTATTTCTTTGGTCAAATCTCACTCACTACAATGAACGGTTCGAGTCTTTGTTCGAAAAATTTCTAGGGTGTTACAATTGATGAATGATTTTCTACAACTTTTTCACCAACTCTTTCTAATGCAGTAACTCAAATTTCATTGTACTTCGAACTTAATCAATTGTTTATAATAACACTTGAGATTTTTTAAAAAGAAGAAGAGTAGAAAAGTTACGAAAATTGTAGATTAAAAAAGAGACAATATTCGTCTATTTATAACTAACAAATAGTAGTATGAATCAGTGCTAATTTTTTTTATCAGAAAAGTCACAACCTTTGGAATTTATTATTCTTATCGGAAGAACCAAAATTAATAGGAAAAGTAACATCCCAAAATCACAACCCTTTGAATAAATCATAGCCCATTGGAATAGTCACAACTCATAGAAAATGTCACAACCCTTTGGAAAAGTCACAACTTATTGAAAAAGTCACAATCTTATGCTGTGAAAGGTATCAAATTTTCATACAATAATAAATTTTAGTAATTTTAATTTGGGTGTTTGTAAACTATTTTGTGATTACTAAGTAAATGCATACTTAAGGCTGTGAAATATATATCACTGCAAAAAATATATCTATTTATAATTAATATCTTAGATATAGATAAAGTGATGTGTCACCTCTCTATGGTGTCCGATTACATTTATCTTTTTGCTCCTTTTAAAATCATGTGTAATGTGTCACCTCTCTATGGATTTCAAGTACATTTATCTTTTTTGTCCTTTGAAAATCAATTGTGATGTGTAAAAATAAAAAATGTCACTCTTAAAATCTCTTAATTGCACCTCTTAAGTATTTTTGCTCCTTCTTCACTGATAATTTGTTGCTTAGTTACTCTTTATAATAATCAATTTTTATTGCATTTACTTTGTAGTCTATTTTATAATTTTATTTTGATAATGTTGAGAGTGCTTTTTCTTGTTGATATATGAATGGTAATTTAATTGATTGTTTTTATTTAAATCAAATATTAACAAGACGTCTTAATATATCGATGGTAAATCTTTGATATTGTAAGAAAATAATAAAATATATTATCGTAATCCAGATTTTCTACTATTAAAATAATATAAATATGTGTATAATGTACTATAATAAGTGTAATGAGTTGGGTTATTATATTAATTTAATATCAAAATTAGGTTGGTGCATGTCCCCAATCCACAAAATGTCACGACCCAAACCGGGTTGCGACTTGCACCCACACTTACCCTCCTATGTGAGTGAACCAACCAATCTAAACCTTAACATTTCAATGTAATAACAACAGAAAATAATGCGGAAGACTTAAACTCATTAATAAAACAAATTCAATAACTATCAATATTCAACATCTATTATTCCCAAAACCTGGAAGTCATCATCACAAGAACATCTACTAATTCTAAGAGTTTCTAAGAAGCTAAAAATACATAAGAAGCTAGTCCGTGCCGGAGATTCAAGGCATCAAGACATGAAGGAGAACATCAAGTCCAAGCTAGAAGCGTTAGCTCACCCTGAAGATCCGATGTGATGAAGACTGGCTTGAGTTACTGTTGAGTTGAAGACGATGGCACGTTTGCTGCACTCCACAAATGAACAAGAAGAAAACATAAAAGTAGGGGTCAGTACAAAACACGGGTACTGAGTAGATATCATCGGCCAACTCAAAATAGAAAACAGTATATACCAAGTAATATCATAAACTCAACTATGATACTCAACATGTAACAACAACAAGCACTATATCATTAACAATTACCGTCAAGTTCACACATGAGGACTCAAGCCCCAATATCATACTCATTTGGGAATCATGTTCATTAGATTCAGTATATTAACATCTTCCAAGATTCATTATCTTTATTTCTCTTGTGTCGGTACGTGACACTCCGATCCCTCATATTCATTAATTCTCTTGTGTCGGTACGTGACACTCCGATCCCCTAAATCTACGTGTCGGTTCGTGACACCCGATCCCCTAAATCTACGTGTCGGTTCGTGACACCCGATCCCCTAATTCTATGTGTCGGTTCGTGACACCCTATCCCCTGATTCTACGTGTCGGTTCGTGACACCCGATCCCCTAATTCTACATGTCGGTTCGTGACACCCGATCCCCTAAATCTACGTGTCGGTTCGTGACACCCGATCCCCTAATTCTACGTGTCAGTTCGTGACACCCAATCCACTAATATCATTCTGTAAATCATCAAGCCTTCCCTATACCAAGGCACCCTCAATCCCATTACTTTAATTCATCAAGCCTTCTTCTATACCAAGGCATCATCATTAATAGTGTATATTAAAGTTTCTTTTCAAGATTTGGGATTCAATATTTTCATCATGCTTATCTTATCATAATCACATAATCATATTCATGCAATCATACAATTAAGCATATAGCAGGGTTTACAATATTATCAATACATATCATTCTCTATTAAGAGTTTACTACGAATATCGTAAGAGAAACCATAACCTACCTCCACCGAAGAATTGGAATCAACAAGCAATCTCCCAAGCTTTGGTATTCTTCTTCCTCGTCTCGATCGTTTCTCTCTCTCCCTTCTTGTTCTTTCTATTTTCTTATTCAAACCCTCTTTCTTTTACCCTAATTAACATATAATTAAGTGTAATAGATGACAATAATACCCCACTAATTAACCCAAAATTACCTCTTTTATCCCTCAACAATTTTGAGTTATTAATGTAAACCCACGAAGTCTATAATTAAGGAAAGAATAGTACAAAACGTCCCTTAAAACGTGTAAAGAAATCCGATTCTAACTGGGATTGCGTAACCTGTGACGGGCCGTCGTGCCTGCGACGGTCCGTCCTGCAGGTCGTCGCAGAGTTCAGAGACCCAAATTTCCACCAAGGGTCTGTGACGGTCCGTCACACCTGTGACGGTCCGTCCTGCCATTCCGTCACAAAGTTCAGAGAGTCGATTTTTTAGTACCCAATTTCAAATTTTCTAAGTGTTTTGAAACGAGACCCTGCGACGGTCCGTCGTGCCTTTGACGGTCCGTCGTGGGGTCCGTCGCTTCTGCTAGTTTTTCCAGAATTGAAGTCTGTTGCTCAAAACGACTAAACAGGTCGTTACATTAGATACCAATTTACCCATCGTTCGTCCCCGAACGATCAAAAGAAGGAAAACAAGGGCAAAAAGGAGTACCTGAATCTGTAAACAGATGTGGGTATTTTTCTCGCATATCCGCCTCCTTCTCCCAAGTGGCTTCTTCAACCGGTCGATTCTTCCATTGCACCTTGATGGATGCAATCTCTCTTGACCTCAACTTGTGAACTTCTCTATCTAAAATAGCAACAGACTCCTCTTCGTAAGACAAGTTCTCATCAAGCAAAACTGAATCCCAACGGATAATGTAGTTTCCATCCCCATGGTATCTTTTCATCATCCACACATGGAATACCGGATGCACTCCGGACAGCCCTGGAGGCAAGGCTAACTCATAAGCCACCTCTCCTACTCGCTTAAGTACTTCAAATTGTCCAATGTACCTTGGACTTAGTTTACCCCTTTTTCCAAACCGCATCACCCCTTTCATTGGTGAAACTTTCAACAAGACTTGTTCACCTTCAATGAACTCTAAGTCTCTAACCTTTCGATCTGCATATTCTTTTTGTCTACTTTGCGCCGCTAGAAGCTTTTCTTGAATAGACTTCACTTTTTCCATCGAATCCCTCAAGAGATCAGTGCCCCACGGTCTAACCGCAAATGCATCAAACCAACCAATGGGAGACCTACATCTCCTACCATACAATGCTTCAAATGGAGCCATATCAATGCTTGAGTGATAGCTATTATTGTATGAAAACTCCTCTAAGGGTAAGAAGCTATCCCAATGACCACCAAACTCTATCACACACGCACGAAGCATATCCTCCAACACTTGAATCGTTCGCTCAGACTGACCATCGGTCTGGGGATGGAACGCAGTACTAAGGTCCAACCTAGTACCCAATTCTGCATGCACTGTTTTCCAAAACATAGAAGTAAACTGCGTACCTCTATCTGATATGATGGATAGTGGAACCCCATGCAATCGCACCACTTCCGAGATGTAAAGTTTGGCTAACTTTTCTGCATTGTAAGTCACCTTGACCGGAATGAAATGAGCAGATTTAGTTAACCTATCAACAATCACCCAAATGGAGTCATACTTACCCATTGTCTTCGGAAGACCAACCACAAAATCCATTGCAATTCTTTCCCACTTCCATTCCGGAATGGGCATTCTCTGAAGTGTTCCTCCGGGCCTTTGGTGTTCATACTTTACTTGTTGACAGTTTGGACATTTGGCAATAAAATCCACAATGTCACGCTTCATTCTACTCAACCAAAAGTGTTGCTTTAGGTCACGATACATCTTGGTTGCGCCCGGATGTATAGAATACCTTGAACTATGAGCCTCTGTCAGAAATAGTGTTGATCAACCCATCGACGCGGGGTACACATACCCTTCCCTTGATTCTCAAAACACCTTCCTCATCGATTTGTGCTTCCTTAGCCTCTCCTTGCAATACCTTATCTTGGATTCTACGCAGTTTCTCATCATCGAACTGTCTTCCCTTAATTTTGTCAAGAAAGGAAGATCTTGCCTCCACAGAAGCCAACAATCCTCCCTTCTCATTTACTTCTAATCTCATCAAGTCATTAGCTAGAGTCTGAACCTCTCTAGACAATGGGCGTCTAGAAGCTTGCAAGTGAGCTAGACTTCCCATGCTTCCCGCCTTCCTACTTAAAGCATCCGCTACAACATTCGCCTTCCCCGGATGATACAAGATAGTGATATCGTAGTCCTTTAGTAACTCCATCCATCTCCTCTGTCTTAAGTTCAAATCTTTCTGAGTAAAGACATACTGAAGGCTACGATGATCAGTATAGATCTCACACTTAACCACAAATAAATAGTGTCTCCATTGCTTTAATGCAAACACTACCGCAGCCAATTCCAAATCATGAGTTGGATAGTTACGTTCATGCACTTTTAATTGTCTTGAAGCATAAGCAATCACACTCTTCTCTTGCATTAGTACTGCACCCAAACAAGAATAGGATGCATCACAATAAACAATGAAGTTCTTACCCTCTACTGGCAAGGTAAGGATAGGTGCGGTAGTCAACAAAGTCTTGAGCTTCTGAAAGCTTTCCTCACATTCATCCGACCATACAAATGGGACATTCTGCTTAGTCAAGTTCGTCAATTGGGAAGCGATAGAAGAGAATCCCTTGACGAATCGGCGGTAGTAGCTAGATAACCCAACAAAGCTCCTTATTTCTGACACATTAGTAGGTCTTACCCAATTCTTCACTGTCTCAATCTTAGAAGGATCCACCATCACTCCATCCTTAGAAACCACGTGCCCCAAGAAGGACACCGCATCTAGCAAAAACTCACACTTAGAGAACTTGGCATAAAGCTTTTTCTCCCTCAACATTTCCAATACCATTCTCAAATGCTCTTCATGTTCCTTCTTTCTCTTTGAGTATACCAATATATCATCAATAAATACGATCACGAAGAGGTCCAAATATGGCTTAAAAATCCCGTTCATCAAGCTCATGAACGCAGCAGGGGCATTCGTAAGACCAAAGGACATCACTACAAATTCGTAATGCCCATACCTCGTTCGTAAAGCAGTCTTTGGCACATCCGTTGCCCGTATTTTCAATTGATGATAACCGGATCTCAAGTCAATCTTAGAGAAGACACAAGCACCTTGTAACTGATCGAACAAGTCATCAATGCGGGGAAGAGGATACTTGTTCTTTATGGTTACCTTGTTTAGTTGTCTGTAGTCTATACACATTCGAAAACTCCCATCCTTCTTCTTTACAAACAAAACCGGAGCACCCCAAGGGGATGCACTTGGTCTAATGAAGCCTTTGTTCAATAACTCTTGAAGTTGTGCCTTTAACTCTCTTAACTCCGCGGGAGCCATTCTATAAGGGGGTATAGAAATGGGGCGAGTACCGGGTTCAAGATCAATACAGAAGTCAATATCCCTATCCGGTGGCATACCAGGAAGATCTGCAGGGAACACATCAAGAAACTCACGAACTACTGAAACCGACTCAATCGAAGGTACTTGGGTAGTGTCATCCTTGAGATGTGCCAAGAAAGCTAAACACCCTTTACTAACCATTTTCTTAGCACGAAGAAAGGAGATGATACGTACCGGATTGGAAGTGTAGTCACCCTCCCACACTAACGGGTCTGTCCCAGGCTTGGCTAACGTCACCGTTTAAGCATTACAATCCAAGATTGCAAATTGCGGAGAAAGCCAAGTCATACCTAGAATCACATCAAAATCATCCATTTCTAAGATAACCAAATCTACATAAGTGTTGCTCCCCACAAAGTTTACCAAACAAGACCTATATACCTTGTCAACTACCACAGACTCACCCACCGGAGTAGAGACACGAATAGGCATATCAAGTAATTCACAATGTAAATTTAGACCATTAGCAAATAAGGAAGATACATAAGAAAATGTGGATCAAGGATCAAACAATACAGAAGCCATGCAATCACAAACCAAAAGATTACCTGTGATGACAGCATCAGATGCCTCCGCTTCAGACCGCCCAGGGAAAGCGTAACAATGGGCCCTATCGTTCATCTGTCCGTTGCCCCTACCTTGTGGTGATGTAGTGGCTCCAGTTTGCCCATCACCTCGGTCGTTTTGGTGACCACCATTTCCTCGACCACCACGTCCTCCAGAATAACGGCCTCTGCCATGACCACCTCTACCTCTAACATTTGGAGGTCTGTAACTCTGTTTTGGACAATATCTCTTAATATGTCCAATCTCCCCACATCCATGGCACTCTATGGGTTCATGCATAAGTCTCTCAGAGAAGTGTTGACCGGTCGGAGGTGGACCCCCAACTACAGTCTGTAGTGAAGACTGAATGGGTCGAACTGCGCAACTTCCCGAACCCTGTCCTTTAGTGTAAGAACAATTAAACTCACCTCCCTTTTGAAACCTCTTTGATGTCGATGTTGTGGTGAAGTCGTCTGGCTTCACTCCTTCCACTTCTATCACAAAGTCTACCACTTCTTGGAAGGATTTTGCCGTTGCCGCTATTTGTAAGGCCGAAATCCGAAATTCTGACCTCAACCCCTTCACAAACCGGCGAATCCGCTCTTGAGGACAGAAACAGAGTTGAGTGGCATATCTGGATAGTGCACGAAACTTAGCCTCATAAGCATTAACCGACATCCTACCTTGCTCTAGGCTCAAGAACTCATCCCTTTTCCTATCCCTCAAAGTCCGGGGGATATACTTATCCATAAACAAACTAGAGAATGAGGCCCAAGTCATAGGTGGTGCCTTTATTGGTTGACACTCGATATGTGACCGCCACCACATTTTGGCGTTCCCTTGAAACTGATAAGTCACAAACTCCACACCAAACCGTTCTACTATACCCATCTTGTGTAGTAGCTCGTGACAGTCAACCAGAAAATCATAAGCATCCTCCGATTCAGCACCCTTGAAGACCGGAGGTTTCAATTTCAATAACTTACTGAAAAGTTCATGCTGATCATTTCTCATTATAGGCCCAGTAGTCAGACGTGGAAACGTGCCTATTTCAAATGGAACATCCATGCGGGGAGCCATAGTAGCCGCATGTTGTACCTCCGGAGCCTGAGGTGCCGGTGCAGAAAACACTGGGGGTGTCTGGCCCTGATCAGATAACCCGCTAAGATAAGCCAGAACCTGATTGATCATCTCTGGGGTAGGTTGGGGTGGCAATCCCTCATTCTGCACTTGTTCAGTTTCCCCATCCTCCCCTTCTCTTATTACTTCCTCAGTCGGTGGAGGAGTCACTGCCCTAGTATCAGATGGGCTAGGCGCTCGTCCTCTTCCCCTAGAGGACGTCCTCCCACGACCTCTTCCATGGCCCCTCGCCGCTGTTCTTCCTCGAACCACAGCCCCAGTGGCTGGCTCAGTTGTTTCTTGTCTTGCCGGTGTTGGTGTTGACGTAGTCGTTGCTCTAGTTCCAACCATCTACGAAAGAGAGTGAAGATGGTCAGATACCAATTCGTATCGCCTAGATACCAATTGGACTCAAGTAGTAGCACGAAAGAAAGAATGAAAGAGTGAAATTTTCCTAAAGTCTTATAGCCTCTCAAGGAAAAGTAAAGGCGTCCCCCTACCGTTCCTTAAGACTCTACTAGACCTGTTCTTGTGTGATGAGACCAACGAACCTAATGCTCTGATACCAAGTTTGTCACGACCCAAACCGGGTTGCGACTGGCACCCACACTTACCCTCCTATGTGAGTGAACCAACCAATCTAACCCTTAACATTTCAATGTAATAACAACAGAAAATAATGCGGAAGACTTAAACTCATTAATAAAACCAATTCAATAACTATCAATATTCAACATCTATTATTCCCAAAACCTGGAAGTCATCATCACAAGAACATCTACTAATTCTAAGAGTTTCTATGAAGCTAAAAATACATAATAAGCTAGTCCGTGCCGGAGATTCAAGGCATCAAGACATGAAGGAGAACATCCAGTCCAAGCTAGAAGCGTTAGCTCACCCTGAAGATCCAATGTGACGAAGACTGGCTTGAGTTACTGTTGAGTTGAAGACGATGACACGTTTGCTGCACTCCACAAATGAACTAGAAGAAAACATAAAAGTAGGGGTCAGTACAAAACACGGGTACTGAGTAGATATCATCGGCCAACTCAAAATAGAAAATAGTATATACCAAGTAATATCATAAACTCAACTATGATACTCAACATGTAACAACAACAAGCACTATATCATTAACAATTACCGTCAAGTTCACACATGAGGACTCAAGCCCCAATATCATACTCATTTGGGAATCATGTTCATTAGATTGAGTATATTAACATCTTCCAAGATTCATTATCTTTATTTCTCTTGTGTCGGTACGTGACACTCCGATCCCTCATATTCATTAATTCTCTTGTGTCGGTACGTGACACTCCCATCCCCTAAATCTACGTGTCGGTTCGTGACACCCGATCCCCTAAATCTACGTGTCGGTTCGTGACACCCGATCCCCTAATTCTACGTTTCGGTTCGTGACACCCGATCCCCTGATTCTACGTGTCGGTTCGTGACACCCGATCCCCTAATTCTACGTGTCGGTTCGTGACACCCGATCCCCTAAATCTACGTGTCAGTTCGTGACACCCGATCCCCTAATTCTACGTGTCGGTTCGTGACACCCGATCCACTAATATCATTCTGTAAATCATCAAGCCTTCCCTATATCAAGGCACCCTCAATCCCATTACTTTAATTCATCAAGCCTTCTTCTATACCAAGGCATCATCATTAATAGTGTATATTAAAGTTTCTTTTCAAGATTTGGGATTCAATACTTTCATCATGCTTATCTTTTCATAATCACATAATCATATTCATGCAAGCATACAATTAAGCATATAGCAGGGTTTACAATATTATCAATACATATCATTCTCAATTAAGAGTTTACTACGAATATCGTAAGAGAAACCATAACCTACCTCCACCGAAGAATTGGAATCAACAAGCAATCTCCCAAGCTTTGGTATTCTTCTTCCTCGTCTCGATCATTTCTCTCTCTCCCTTCTTGTTCTTTCTATTTTCTTATTCAAACCCTCTTTCTTTTACCCTAATTAACTTATAACTAAGTGTAAAAGATGACAATAATACCCCACTAATTAACCCAAAATTACCTCTTTTATCCCTCAAGAATTTTGAGTTATTAATGTAAACCCACAAAGTCTATAATTAAGGAAAGAATAGTCCAAAACGTCCCTTAAAACGTGTAAAGAAATCCGATTCTAACTGGGATTGCGTAAACTGTGACGGGCCGTCGTGCCTGCGACGGTCCGTCCTGCAGGTCGTCGCAGAGTTCAGAGATCCAAATTTCCACCAAGGGTCTGTGACGGTCCGTCACACTTGTGACGGTCCGTCCTGCCATTCCGTCACAAAGTTCTGAGAGTCGATTTTTTAGTACCAAATTTCAGATTTTCTAAGTGTTTTGAAACGAGACCCTGCGACGGTCCGTCGTGCCCTTGACGGTCCGTCGTGGGGTCCGTCGCTTCTGCCAGTTTTTCCAGAATTGAAGTCTGTTGCTCAAAACGACTAAATAGGTCGTTACACAAAACTTCAAACTTACTAAAGAACTACAAATCATACTAGAGATTTTCTTTATAAGAGGAATAGAAATTGATAAAATTCATAGTATAATAATATGAGGGAATCCTCCTTTTAAGATCCAACAAAGAGTAGTATGATAAAGAGCTTATTGTGTCTTATCATAGAAGTTACAATCCTTCAAAAGTTAGGACCCTACCAATCGTCGCACCTTATCGGAATAGTCCCAAGTCTGTGGAAAAATTCACATCTCTTAAAATTAAAAATGGATTTAGGGTAATTAGCTTGGGCTAATTCATGCGTTAACATTGCAAACCCAGTCCCATTCTCAATCATCGTATAATGCTCGAAAGATATCAATTAAACTGGGTAAGTAGTTTAATGTATACAATTTAGGTTTGATTTCTATGATTTTTTTTATGGTGAATTATGGTTCTGATCTATTTTCCCAAATCTAATTTAAAGATAGATTTTGTAAGATGATGGGTATATTTTGTGATTCACATATATGAGATCGAAATGAGATTTTATTAAATGATACTATGAAATCAAATGAAGATTAGTGTCATTAAAGACGACCCAACCTACCCATGATTGTTTACTACTAATGAGAAACGCAATTACCCCTAAATTATTTTTAAGGTAATTTAAATGTTAATAAAATTGCATCTTTTAAAGTTAACAATTAGATGTATTGAATTGATTCAGAATTTATCCTATCGTGATTGTGAATACTTATCTTTACTCTCTTTTATTTTGTTTCTATATTTTTTTATGATCATCCTATATTTAGGAGTGGTATTTTCCTATACTAACGCATGGACATGTGGTGAAACAAATGTGATAAGTCAATCTAGGCTTAAGGTTGTGAATGAAAATCTCATTTGGGGTAAGAAATCCCTACACCTACATTCTCAAGAGAAGGAAATATATCAACATGCACCTAGCCCAGTGCGGAGTTTGGACTCACAACTCATATGGCTTAGGTGAGAAAAACCGCAGGGGTAGAAGATCCTCTTTATCCTATGGCTGGAAATACCGAAGAAGAGTCTCATAACTCTCACCTTACTTGGTATTATGACACGGTTCAACTCGAGTTTGAGATTTTAACCTTGGAAGCCAATATGGAACACAAAAAGGAATTGTGGTGGATATGTAAGATATCTTTATCTTGTGCAACCAATTCAAATTAATAATAATCCATGAAGTTGGGATGAATGAAATATTACTAAAGTTGAATGAAAATACAAAAAGATCATCCATGAAAACTTTAGTTCGTGCAGAATCAAGAGTATCACTCAATAAAGGGCCACAACTCATTAAAATCAATGTTCAAGTGTCCTAGTGACTCTCTCATTCGCACTATTTCCGAATGATCCAATATGGAAGAATGATGCAAAGTTGGGTAATAATTCAAATATTCTAAGTGGAGAGATCAAGTGGAACTCTTGATACTCTCATGCACTCCACGGTCTCTTCAAAGTGAAAATTATCTAAAGGTTGGTAGAAGGTTCACTGCCTCGAAGAGGAAACACAAAGGGTTATTTTGGAGTGTTTATAGTTACTATGAATAAGTTTTGAGGAACGGGTCTTGGATTAAATGATGTTCGGTGCTAAAATCCCTCAAAATATGACTTGGAAAAAATAATGGGTGCCCCAGTTCGCCCAATGAGATTAGGTAGATAGCAAAATAGACCCCAAGCCCACTGACACGGATAGTGAGTACTCTACTGAAAAAAGCTTCTGATGTCACTAAAAGGAAATGAAGTAAATTGAGTGATTTCCCCAAAAAGGAAGCCTCTTGAAAAATAAAAGATCCCTTCAGAGGAGGGGCACTTCCAAAAGTGAACTCCAATCATATTGAGGGGTACCAAAAGTTACCAACATGACGCTTAAGCAAATGTAAGGAGTTAAAAGGGCAAGAGGCATAATTTATATATTTCAAAAACAAAAATATAAGGTCGAAACTTCTTGATATACTCTTAACCTGTATTAAATCGATTTCTCAACTCTTGGTTTTCATTGTAAAAGAAAAATCTGTATGTCTCGTTCACCCTTACTCTCTCGAAAAATTAGTTCTTAAAGTTGTGTTACCTTGTTAAAAGTTGAGGGTATTTTGTAGGTAGTAACTTCACCATGTTGTCCAAATTTTGATTGTTAATTTTTGAGTACATGTCTGCGGGCTGATTAAATGCATTGAGGAAGTCTTAAGTAACCATTTTATGATAAAATTGATGCGAAACAGATTGTGCACCACGTTTTTGATAAAATGTCCATGAAAACTCAAGAATGATTTTTGAAGCTTTTAGAATTAAAATGATTGAGTTTATCAACTACTTGTTTTGTTAGATTAGAACTATTGGGGATGATTTTTTTTGTTAGATTAGAACTATTGGGGATGATTTTTTTTGGCAATTTGTAAGTCGAAATCGGTTTTTCTTGTTAAAGGAGGCGACTGGCCCCAAAAGTAACCTCACCATGACATAAACAATCTCCACTTAAGTAATCCCTCTTCACCTTTGCAATTTCCACATAAGCAACCTCCTAGTGACTTTTGTGAGGAGAACATGACCTTGATTTTGCGAGATCAGCCACCAAGCTCTACAGGTTATCAAAATTTTCAGCAGGCCTATTTTGTTCGCGAATTGATTTATCAATAAAATAGCATTTCTTAAAATATGATTCTTATAGTTTCATGTTATTTTTATTTTTGGATTTCTTAAAAAGTCAAAAATGTCACAAAAAATTGAAGAGGAAGTTGTGGTCGAATATTACATATATCTGATTGTCTCTCTCCAAGCTTAAGAGAACTATTATTTTGTTATAGTCAAGAGGAAGATACTCCTCCAGAGGGCCATTGAATTTTACAAGGTGGTTGAGATTCTTCCAAACTTCTACCAATTGTTAGAGAACTCCGAGTTTATTTAGTTTCTTCCAAAACCATGCAAGTCAAATCATCAATATGTGCGGGGTTGTTATGCCAACCTCAGGGAGAACAACATGTCAACGAGGTTCTTCACCATTCGGGGTAAGGCTTTCAATTATTAACAGAAGCGATCAATGCAATAAATGGGCTTCTAGATCATTACATTGAGGCTTTTAAGGTTAAATATTGTGAATCATTTTCTCGTCTAGTATCAATCTATGACTATGAAAAAATGTGGCCTGTCACAAAGGCTAGAATTCTATTGCGTAATTTTGATTGCCAAGGCAAGAATATGGATGTCCTTGTATGCAGCCACATATCCTCGCGTGGGAACACTAGCAATATTTTGGTGTTGCAAGAAAATGTTTGTGGCATATTTATGAAACACCTCGCTATCTGAAAGAATTAGAAATTTAAAGAAAACATTTTTGGAAATAATTAAAATTAGAAATTATGACGAGTTAAGCTCGTCTATATATCTTTTCAAACGCCGCCGAGTTTTCTCCTTTTCAACTTCGTATGAAGGAGATATGCCCATCAGAAGTTGGGTGGTCTAGATAAAGAAAGTGAAAACTTGATTTTAGATTGGTAGTATGGTGTTTTCACTATTCAATTAATTAATTTCGTTTTTTGGTAATCACGTTGGGGTCTAAACTTGTTTGGTTGAGTTACTCTACATAAAATTAAGTTAGGGTTTTGAGAGAAGATAAAAGAAGAGGAGAAAAGTCAAGCTTCATCATCCTACTTGATTGTGATTTAACCAACGGTTAATACCTACGAGGGATGTGAGATCACATTGTCTTGGGTTTTTAACCCACGCGTCAATAAGAATTAAAATCTTTAAAATTATGCTCTTGAAAGTATACAAATTGATTTCTTGATGGATTTGATTGAAGTTTCTACTGGGTTCTTGATTTTTTAAGTTTGTTACATCTCAAACTAGAAACAAGTAGTAAAGAGGTTAAAATCAGGAAATATTTATTTTTTGAAAGAATTAAAAAATTTGGAAAATTTGTAGGATTTTGATATCGTATGAGTGAGCAATGCTTTTCGGAAGTTGGGCTTTTGGAATAAGGAGAGTCCAATACGGATCTACAAAGGGGATTTTGGTCTTTTTAACTTACACATTTATTTTATTTCATTTTTGGTAATATTCTTAGGGTATAAAGTGCTATGGTTGAGTTTATAGTTTTATAAAAAGATTTCGGGGTTTGAGAGAAGAAAAAAAAAGGAGAAAAGCAAAGAGGAATCAAGAACATTCAAGATCGTCGAAGTTTTCCTTGTGGAATTCATTAGGACTGATCCATATTAAGGTATGTGATATCATGTCATGTTGGGAAAGTTCACCCACACACCAACCTTTTTAAATTCATATATTTGGATTTGATTAGGTGATAAAAAGTTAAGTTCTTGAAAAATATTGTTGAATTCTTATTGGTTAAGTAGTTTAATGCCTAGCGTTGATTTGATTCATCTTTTTGAGTTTCTTTTTCGAGTGAAATCTATTGGATATTTAGGTTACTAATGATCCTAAGAGTTTAAGTAAAGAACCATGGAAGTTTAGAGGGTTTAGAGATGAAAAACGGAGAAGAAAACTCGAGAACGCCTATCTATTGGCCCTTTGGGAACCACACCTCCTATAGCCCCATAGGAATATCTGTAGGGACTTGGGGTGGCACGTCAGCCATAGCGCCCCAATTTGTCCTCTGAAGTTAGCGGCCTTGCACCCTACGCCTCTCAGAGCATAAGGATGCCAATTCACCCAATTCTACCCTCATCTTTCCAAGCTAGTTTCTAACTGAATGTACCTATGTTTCATAGTTGATTCTAACACTCTAAGGTACATCTAAACATCATGAAATCATCCATAAATATGAGATCATGAAGCTTGAATCCATAATCCCATTCAACAAAAGTTTTGATGAAATTCTAAAAACTTAAGAGCCAAGTTTAAAAGTTCAGAAGTAAGTAAACATAAAGTTCTTAAAAGTTCTCAAGGGTTTGTAACAACGTTTTAACTTTATTATAAGACTCAAGTTTCAAGTTAAGTAAAAAGTATATATTTGAAGTTCTTCCTTTAAAGGAATATAAAAGAACTAAGAATTTCTCAAAAAGTTGTTTTAAGAATCATGTTTCAAGTTAATTAAAGAGTAAATAGTTGAAGTTCTTCCGTTGATTTAAAACTCAAGTTTCAATGTGAGTAAAGAGTAAAACATAAAGAGTAAAGAGTAAAGTTGAAGTTCATTTCTTCTAATGTATATGGGGAGTAAGTAGTCGTCCCAAAGACTTTAAAATTCTTTCACATTTAAACAAGTAAGAAAACCAAATTTTCCGAAGAGCCTTCGGCTTAGTTTTAGAAAATAGCTATAACTTTATAAAATGAAGCAATAAGGCAAACTTAGATTGCAAGATAGACTTTGAGTTATGTTTTTGAGAACTAATCTCAAATCAAAGGAAAAGTTATTTTTAAAACATATAAGATAAGTATATTTTTGTGAGTCCGTATTGAGAACCAATGCGGGGATGAGAGTTTCATATTAACTCAAGTCTCCACGAAAACTATATGAGCATAATGGTTTGAAAAGGATCATAATTTTTACATGAATCCTTTTCACAATAGACTAGTGGATTCAGTAGAAAGTTCAGGTCCAATACTCTCGCATGGTAAGAATAGCCGAGAAGCATCGACCAAGTAACGTTGTATGATCACTATAACTACTAAGTGATGTTTGTCGGTTCGAGAAACTACACAACAGTAATTTTATTTTTCCTCAAGGGGTTCAACTTAGTATAAATAGGGGTATGAGACTTCATCTATGCATTCCACAAATAGACTATGAGAGGAAGCATGATATATCCTTTGTTTTTACTATGAATGGACATAAATATAGTTTGTATATTTACATATATATCAGATTTACTTTGAAATTTTTTATACTCATAGAGTTTACATCATGGTTTCAAATAACTTATCTTTATTATGCACTTCCTTTTAAATTGCTAAATATTGAAATTTGTTTAGTTATGTTTTAATGAGTTGAGAAGAGCCAAGGTATGTTTTCGTTCATAATCTCTTTCAATCCTATGTTGTTTTAGCAATCCAACTCGCATACTTTTACATTCAATTTACTGATGCTAGTTGGCCTGCATCGTGCCATGATGTAGGCTCAGGTAATTTGGTTCAGTATATGGCGCACCGTTGATCTAGTGCAGCTCAAAGTCAGTTGGTGAGCCGCCCTTTATTCCTGAGAACATCTTTGTAATTTAGTTATTTTCATTTTGTTAAGATGATTGGGAGTCCTGTCCCAACATCGTTGTTCATTTTAGAGGCTTCATATATATACAATGTTAGTTTTCTTCAGTCTTTTCATTTCATTTGTAAATGATAAGACTTGAATTGCCATTTTTGATAAGTATCACATTTAAAGTTATTTTGAGTTTCTTCTTCTTAGTTATGTAAGCAAGGAAAGGGTTCACTCAAGGCCAACAATCGTCATTGGGTGTCGGCCACGTCTAGGGTGCAGGCTCGGGGAGTGACAACCTTGTTCTGAGAGCACAGACTGCAAGAGTCCTAGAGAGTCTATCGTGTTGTTTCTTTAGAGTCCTAGTTATCGGTGTGAAGCGCGCCACATCAATAATTAGGTGGCTGCATCATATACGAAACTACTTTATTTCTTTTTCACGCATTTCGTGCATTAGAGTTTAATCACTATAAATTTTCTTCCTTATTC
This sequence comes from Solanum lycopersicum, assembly GCF_036512215.1. Lineage (NCBI taxonomy): Eukaryota > Viridiplantae > Streptophyta > Magnoliopsida > Solanales > Solanaceae > Solanum > Solanum lycopersicum. Next base: position 23,285,472 of record NC_090804.1, on the reverse strand, counting down.
ATGCCTACGCGTTTTTCGATAGATCTATTACTGCACTACGAGCAGCAAGAGATCGTCCATCTAGTAGGAACATGGAATCAGATACAAGAATTACCTAATGCACCTGAACTGCAACCTAGAGGAGAAGTTACCCATGTTGAATTTTGTGGGACTATTCAAGAAGTTAAGTCAAGTTGCGACCTATCAAATTGGTCAATGATATAATTGACAGGAAGTGGTTGGTACTTCAAGGATTCGTGATCTCTTAAGAATGAATCACTCAAACTTAACAAGTTCAAGTGTCACTGAGGATCCACAGATGTTTATTAAGAAGATGAAGAGGGTATATAATGTAATGCATGTTGTTAAAGTGGAGATTGTGGAACTAGATGCATACCAAATGAAGGGTGTCTCTACAATCTGGTACGACCAATGGAAAAAGAATAGGGTGGAGGATGTGCTAGTAGTGAGTTGAGATATGTTTGAGAGTGCTCTCATGGGGTGTTTCTTTCCTTATGAGTTACAAGAGGAAAAGATAATGGAGTTTCTTATCCTTAATCCAGAGTCTATGAGTGTTTATGAGTATAGTCTATAGTTAGCACAACTTTCCCGCTATACTCCGGAGATTGTTGCTAGCATAAGGAAAGGATGAATTTATTTCTTGTTGGGTTGTCTCGTCTGAAAAGCAAGGAAGGCAAGACAGATATGCTTATAGGGTCTGTGGACCTAGCAAGGCTTATGATCCATTTACAGCAAGTCAACAATTATAAACTTAGGGATAGAGAGAAGTTCACGAGAAAGAGGGCCAAGACAGGGAAAGAATCGAGGCAGTAGAAGAGTAACGCTAACCGATCATCTTTCCAAAAAGAATAAAGGGAACTGATCCATAATCTTCTAGTGAACTTCACCTAGAAATAAGGGAGAACATACTAGCCATAATTCGTACAACATTAGATCTAAACCTGCATAGTCTCAGGGTTATGTGGCACAAGGAGGTAACCAGGCTCTTGCATGTTCTACGTTTGGTGAAAACCCCCTAGAAAAGTGATGTCAGGGTCAGGTAGGATTCTTAAAGTGTGTAAAAGAGGGTCAATTCATGAAAGAGTTTCCAAAGAACATGCTAGAAAATGGTAAAGGTAGAGGAACAAATCAAGTACATGCAATAAAAAATCGCCAAGAGCAAAAGGATTCACCAAATGCTTTCACCGGAATAATTTAAGTCTTTAACTTTTTATTTATGTTTTGCTAGACCCAGGCGTGAGTTTATGTTTTGTAACTCCATAAATGGCTATTAATTTTAATGTTATTCCTAAGCCCCTTAATGAACCATTCATGTTTCCGCACCTTTTTGTGAGTCTATTGTAGCAAAGAGAGTATATTGTGATTGTCCCTTTTCGTAAATCACAAGAATACCCTAGCTTATTTACTTAAGGTAGACAATGTAGATTTAAATTTCCATTATTTGTATGGACTTAGTTCATGCCTATGATGCATGAACATATTTCAACACTTGAGTAGTCATGTTTCAGTTTCTAGCACATGTTTTTTTTTTCCAAGCGTATCTTGTCTTTACTACGAATTATTTTCCTTAGTTAACAGTTGAAATGAAATTTAGCATAACCTACAGGTCATTCCATTTCATACCTTAAGATGAAGAAGTTATTTTTCAATGGGTGTGTCTATCTTTTAGTCCCCAGTGAATCAAGCACTAAGATACCTCATATTCTGTCAGTTTCAGTTTATTAGTAAAAAGAGTTTCTAGAAGTCTTTCTTGATGATTTACCCAGAGTACCTCCTACGAGAGAGAGACTTCGACATAGATCTTTTTTCCGATACTTATCCTATCTCTATTCAGCCATATTAAATGGCAGCACCAGAGTTTAAAGAGAAGTTAAAGGATTTTCTAGAGAAGGGTTTTATTTGATAAAATTAATGTAAGAGACACTTATGTTTCAATGGTTTGAAGCTTGTGAGAAAGGATTTCAGGAATTGAAAGAGAAGATGAATAATGGCCAGTTTTGAATTTATGGGATAGTACATAACTTTTTGTTGTGTATTGTGATGAATATAGAGTTGGTTTGAGTTGTGTGTTAATACAGAATGACAAAGTTATATCCTATGCCTCTATAAAGTTGAAAGTCATGAGAAAAATTACCTAACCCATAACTTAGAGTTGGTTGTTGAAATATTTTCTTTGAAAGATGATGTCATTATCTTTATGGTGTTCATATCGAAGTGTTCATCAATGACAAGAGTTTTTGGCATATGTTTAGTTAGCAAGAGCTTAATATCAGGAAAAGAAGATTGTTTGTGGGTAGCAAAGGAGGTGCATAGACTTGCACAATTAGCAGTTTGATTAATGAATTCCACGAAAGGATGAGTAGTGGTGATGAATGGATTTCAATTATCATTAGTGTAATAGGAAGGAGATCAAGACCCTATCTAGATTGAATTAAAGGCAAAGGTTTATAAGAAGAGAAAGTGATGCCTTTTGCTCAAGGGAGAGATGGTGTTTTGAGGTAGATGACTGAGTAACTTGGGAAGTTTTATTGTTGAATGGTGTTATGATATTATAAGAAAGATAAGACTAGTCTCCAGTAAATTGGAAATTACAACATATCCTAGATGATTGGTAATGTAGCTGGTAAGTTAGAGATATCAAAAGAGTTAGCAGTAGACCATCCTGTGTCTAACATCCCTATGTTGAAGTTGTGCTTGGGAGACACTTCACATATAATATCAACTGAGAATGTTGGTACCAAAGATAATTTTTTCTGGGGAGGTCCCGATTAATAATCCAGATCGCCAAATTCATAAGTTGAGGATATAGTAAATAGCATCAAGTCAAAGTTCTATGGAAAAATCAGTTTGTGGAGAAGCTAAAGAGAATAGGAGGAAGATATATCCACATTTCTTTGAATCCGGAGAAAATGCAGATCAAGGTACTTATTTTATTCTTAGAACCCGTTAAGTTATAAGCGAGCATGTTGGGTGTTTGAACTAAATCATACACCCTTAACCTTGTAAGAGTAATCCTATTCGAGGACGCATGTTCCCAAAGGGGAGATATAGTAACATCTAACAACTAGATAAAACTATGAAAGAGGTTAAAATCTAGAATATTTCTTTTTGGAAAGAATAAAAAAAATATGGAAAATTGACTAAGTTAAAAAAGTAAGTTTTGACCAATTTCAAATAGTCATAACTTCTAGTTCGAGATGAGTTAGTGGTAGATATTGTTATTGTTGTAAATACCTTGGAAAGATCTTTATAATGATGCTGAGCTTGCATGATGTTTGTATCGTGTGAGTGAATTATGCTATTCTGAAGTTAGACTATTTGAATAGGGAAAGTCCAATTTAGATTTTTAGAGGGCGTATCGTTCTTTTGCTTACACTCTTATTTTATTTCGTTTTTGGCAATATTCTTAGGGTCTAAACTGATAGTATTCAGTTTATACTTCTACCAAAGGAGTTATAATTTTGATACAAGAGAAAAGAAGAGAAAGCAAGAACGTTTAAGATCGTCTAAGTTTGGCTTGTGGAATTCATCGGGGATGATCCCTATTAAGGTATGTGAGATGTTTATTTTTTTCTTTTAGTTCATCCACACACAAACTTGTTTAAATTAAGAGACTTTAAGTTGGTTACATGATAAAAGGTGAAGTTCTTGAAGATCATTGTTGAATTCTTCTTGGTTGAGTTATTGCATGCCTAAGGTGGATTTGTTTCGTGGTTCTGAGTATTTTTTTTTACTCAAATTTATTGGGTATTGAGGGTACTAATGATCTTAAGTGTTTGGATAAATAATCATGGAGTTTTAGAGGGTTATGAAATGAAAAATGGAGGAGAAAAAATGAGAACGCATGTCCGTAAGGCCTTGGGGTGACATGCCACTCATAGCCCCACAGGACAATCTCTGTCTGTAGGGCCTTGCGGGAGCGTGCCAACCAGAGGCCCCGACATAATCTCTAAAGTTTGGGGCCTTGTGTCCCACGCCTCTCAGAGCCCCAAGTATGCCAATTCACCCCATTATTTCCCCATCTTTTCGATCTAGTTTTTAAGTGATGTACCTATGTTTCTCAGTTTATTTAACACTCTAAATTACATCTAACAATTATGGAATCATCCATAAACGTGATATCATGAACCTTGAATCCATAATCCAATTCAAGAAAAGTTAAGATCGAAGTCAAAGAAGTTAAGAGTCGAGTCTTAAAAAAGTTAAGAATCATGTTAAAGTAAGGTTCTTAAGTGTTCTAAAGTGTCTTTAATAACATTTTAATTTTGTTTTAAGAATCAATTTTTCAGTTAAGTAAAGTGTAAAGCGTTAAAGTTCCTCCTTCAAAGAGATATAACGCAACTAAGTATTTCCCTAATAGTTGTTTTAAGACTTAAGTTTTAAGCTAAATAAAGAGTAAAGAGTAATGTTGAAGTTCATTTCTTCAAAATTATATAGGGAGTAAGTATTTTCGAAGAGTTTAAAATGTTTTTCACATTTAAACAAGTAAAGAAACTAAGTTTTATAAAGAGCCTTAGGGTTATTTTCATAAAAGAGTTATAGCTTTATAAAATGAAGTAATCAGGAAAACTAAGTTTTCCAAAATAGTATTTGAGCTATGTTTAAGAAAACTAATCTCAAATCACATTCAATGTTGTTCTTAAATCGTATAAGATAAGTATATTTTTGGAGTAGTATTGAGCAATGATGTGGGGATGCCAGTTTCGTATTCACTCAAGTCTCCATGAAAACAATGTAGCCATTATGGGTAGAAAAGGGTAATACTTTTTAGATAAATTATTTTCACAATAGAATAGTTGATCTATTAGGTAGTTCAGGTCACATAATCTCGCATGGTTAGAATGACCGGGAATCGTGGGCCGAGTAACGTTGTATCATCGTTATAACTATTAAGTGATGGTTGTTTATAAGAGAAATTCCAACAGGGTTTGAGACTTTATCAATGCATTTGACGAGTTTAGTTTGAGAGGAAGCATGATATGTCTTTTATAATTACTATGAATTGACATAAATTATTTTGTATTTTCACATACATCGCAGAGTTATTTTGGTATCTTTATTATGCATTTGCTTTTAAATTGCATAATATTTAAATGAGTTTAATAAAGTATTCATGAGTTGAGAAGATCCAAGGTAACTGTTTATGTCATAATCCTTTTCAATCCTGTGCTGTTTTAGAAATCCAACTCATATACTCATACATAAAATATATTGATGACTGTTTCTCTTCATCGTATCATGATGTAGACGCAGTAACAAAAATTGACATTTGGTGCACCGTTTATCCAACGAGAAACTCAGAATTTGTTGGTAAGTGTCCCTTCATTATGGAGGACATCTTCATCATTTAGTTATTTCACTTTTTGGTTGTTAGGATGATTTGGGGTCTTGTCTTAACATCCCTCTTTATCATAAAGTCTTCATCGACAGACAATGTTAGTTTTCCTTAGTTTTTTCATTTCATTTGTAAACAATAAGACTTGAAGTTTCTATTTTGGCTACGTATAACATTTAAAGTTATGTCTTGAGGTATCTCTTGAGTTTAAGTCTTCCTCTGAGTTAACTGAAACCAAAGCAAGAATTTGCTCAAGGAAAACAATGGTCATTGGGTTCCATCCACGTCCAGGGTGTAGGCTAGGGGCATGAAAAACTTGTTTAGAAGTTATTGAGTTAAATTCATGAAATTTGATTTGATTTGAGTGGATTATCATATAAATTTGTTGTGTAATTTAATCTGACCATTCAAAGAAGAAACATATCAAATATATATAGATAACACTTGACAAACAAGCTAGAAAATCATGTTCTAGGAAGGGTTTTGGGGCGTCACGCCACTCAGAGTATTCCAGATCTTTTTTGGCAGAATCACTAGTAATAAATACTTTCTTAATCCCAGTTTCTATGACTCAATTTTTTCATTTTAGTCAGTCTTAGAAAGAATGACGTATTTCTATATTTAGTACCCACAACTCATGTATAATGTGAATAGTTTCCAGTTAGTTTTTTTTTGGACCTATGTGAACTTGGTGTATTTGTCAAATTCCAATTCCACAGCAGACTTGCCGGGTATCAAATCTTACTGGAAACAAATTGATGTTCTATTGTACATGTTGTACAATATAATTAGAAAGTATCTAACCTCTACAAGCCCAACACATGTAAACAACTCAATACCATAACCAATCCACATTTTAAAGCTAGATTGGACTTGCTTTCTCAAGCTAGTCCACAATAACCCAACCACTATAACAAATTATAATTGTTTTAATCATAAAACCTATTTCTCATGCAAGCTACGAATGCTAAACTAGAATTGTATTCGCCACTACAATTCATCAATTAAAAACTCAACTATCAATTTGACCTACTTTAAATAAACAATAAAATCAGTAAATACAGACACCCATAAGCGAATTGAAACATTCAATCACATATCACACCGCCAAGAGAGGAGGTTCTAGACACATAATATAAACAACAAGAAATAGTTACCAACTATGTTTTTCATCATCTTGGATAACAGATCCCAAGTCTTCAAAATGCTCCAATTGAGTTCAAAATCCAAACAAAACCTAATTTTTATAGTCCTTTTGAGGTATAAAAAACCCAGGACTAGATTATGAGGGAACTTTCAAAAATTCCAGAACTTATTTTTCTTCTTTAAAAATTTAATTAACATGTTCTCGTATTCTCCACTTCAAATCCACTCGACGAAATAAGTCGGGCTTCGCTGACAAGATTGGCGATGCGCCAAGAGCTCCTTTTCATCGCCTACTTGTCTTGGCATTTCACCATTTTCCTTATATGACATTAGCTGATCAAAACATCCATCACCAATCCATTTGGTCGCCCCGAAACACTAATTTCCTCGTTTCCAATATCTACGAGACTGGTCTACAAAACATTGAATTTCCTACGAACCATAGATTGGTCTTGTAAACTTGTACCAGTATCCCTTTTTATCTTCTTTCCCTTTTACAAATTTCAACGTGTTACAATAAACCATTTTATAGTTTTAGATCATTGACAATGTCATAATATCTTATTGCTTAAACCTCTCCATACCCTTATTTAATTCAACATATCTTTGACCAAATTTTGTTATTGCATATACGAGACACGTATCTATTAAATGAACGTATATACTTATTAATCAAATTTTAGATACAATTGTATGAGCTAGCTTAATTTATTTAACTGCCAAGGTAAGAATATAGGTGTCCATTGTATGCAGCCGCATATCCCCAAGCAGGAACTTTAGCAATATTTGGGTGTTTCAGGCACAAATTTATGGCATATTTATGCAACACCACGATATTTGTTAAATTCTTGTACATATAGGTTTGAGTCAACATCAAACGATCATAAGTCCTATAATAGGATGAGTTAGGTGGAACACAAGATACATTAGGGAAGATATTCTATTAATTTTTCCTATGCCACCAAGTTTTCTCATTTTTTAATTCTTATGAAGGAGATATGCTTATTTCAAGTCGGGTTGTCTAAATAAGGAAAGTCAAAAATCAAATTATAGAAGGGTGGCTATTGTATTTTCACTACTCACTTCATTAAATTATTTTGTGGTAATTAAATAGGAGTCTAAAGTGATTATTTTTAGTTTACCTTCATAAAACTAAGTTAGGGTTTTGAGAGAAGAGAAAAAAGAGAGGAGAAAAGTGAAGCTTCGTCATCGTTCTTGAGGTTTTTGCTTGGGATTTCGCCAAGGGTTAATCCCTACAAAGTATGTGAGTTTACATAGCGTTGGTTTCGTGCACCAACGTACAAATCAAGATTTAATTCCTCGAAATTATGTTTTTGAAAGTATAGAAGTTGAGTTATTGATAGATTTTGTTAATGATTTTACTGGGTTCTTGATAGTTGATGTTCTTGAGTTAAATTCATGATGTTTGATGTTCTTTCGAGTAAATTATCATATACTTTGTTTGTGTGTTTAAATCTAATAATATAGGGGAAAACTAATCGAATCTAGAGGATTTACAGTTGAAAAAAGATAAAAAATAAATGTTTTTGGGCAGGGTTGTGGGGCGCCGCGCCACTTAGAGCGCCCTATTTTGGAATTTCTGTTTAAGGATCTACGGCGCAGTGCCAATAAGTGGGCTCCATCCCAGAATGACAAAGTTAACCTTTGGCGCCCAGCGCCACTCAAAGCGTCAGGGTCGGTAGGTTTTCTACCCTTGCCCACTTCATTCCGTATGGGCTCCCTCAAATTGTACTCATGTTTTCTAGTTAATTTTTTTCACTCTAAAATATGTCTAAAAATCAAATTCAAGGTAGAACTAAGAGTCAAATCAAAGAGAGTTCTTAGAATCTTTTCAAAGTCTTTTACAATCATTTTAAACTTGTTTTAAAGACTTAAGCATTGCATTGAGGAAGAGTAGAGTCGAGCTCATTTCATTTAAAAAAAATAAAATATCGCGACTAATTACTCTCAAAGATAAAATATTTTCACATTTATGATGAGAGGAAGCAACGATTTCCAAACCCGTTCGGATGAGTAGTTTTGAGTTCCATCTCCTTTAAGAGATAAGCTTTTTTAGTAAAAACATCAAATCTCATAGAAATAGTTTGAGTATATTTTAAGAGGAGTATTAAGCACAAATATGGGGACAAATTCATACTAATTACTAAAGTGTTAAATATTCTAGTTTGGTAATATTGCAGAAAAAGACCATCTACTCCAAAAAAATAACAAAGTATTCCCGATCTTTTGAGTAGACTCACAAGTAATAAATACTTTTTTTATCCCAATTTATATGACTCAAATTTCTTTTTGTCAAATTTTTGAAACAATGACTCATTTTTATATTTAGTATCAACAACTCATGTTAATTGTGGATAGTTTCAGGTAAGTTTTTTTTGAGCCTATATGAACTTGGTGTATTTGTCTAATTCCAATTCCATAGCAAACTTGCTTTGATGTCAACGACCAATTGGTCTTCTATTGTACATGTTGTACAATATGAATAGAAAATATCTAACCTCTACAAGACCAACACATGGAAACAAATAAATACCTCAATAAATCCACTTTTCAAGCTAGATTGGTAGGATTTAATTCAAACCCACTTTCTCAAGCTATGTCCACAATAACAAGACCACAACAACCATCATTTCATTGTTTTAATCCTAAACATTTTTTCAATCAAGCTTATAATGCTACACTTGTGTTGTATATGCCACTACAATTCATCAATTAAAACTCAATTTTCAATTGAACCCACTTCAAATCAACAATAAAATCAGTAAATACTAACACCTATAAGCTAATGAAAACACTCAATCACATAATCACAGCCCCAAGAACAGGGTTTTAACAACACAAAATAAAGAGCATGAAATAGTTCCTAACTATGTTTTCCATCATCTTGGATAATATCTCACAAGACTTCAAAATGCTCAAATTGTGTTCAAAATGAAAACCAGCCTAAATCCATAATCAGAAATACCAAAAACAGTATTTTGAATGTTGAGGTTAAAAACCCCATGACTAGATTATGAGGGAATTCTCCAAAATTCCAGAACTCCTTTTCCTTCTTTCAAATATTTTATTTATACGTTCTCATAGTTTTAGAGCCCCTCAACGAGATAAGTTAGTCCTTATTTACTAGATAAGCAATGGTCCAACTGCTTCTTTTTGTCGCCCTCTTGGCTTGCGTTTTCACTATTTCCCTTCTGTGTCTTTCGTAGATCAAAACTTCTATAACCTATCTATTCGACTGTTCATTGAAACATTAATTTACTCCTTTACACTTGTTAGAAGACTAGTCTATAACCCATAAAACTTCCTACAACCCATAGATTGGTTTAGTAGCATTGTACGAGTAACATTTTTGACCTTCTATCCATTTTTCAATTTTCAAAGTTTTACAATTAACCATAATATAGTTGTTGTTTCATAGTTAATTTCATATGATCTTGATTCTTAAACCTCTCCATATTCTTATTTAATTAAACATCTCTTTGACCAATGTTTTGTTACATTTATGAGACACATATTTATTAAATGAACGTATATACTTACTAATCAAATATTCAATACAAGTGTACGAGCTAGCTTAATTAATTAAATGACTTTAATTTTTCATGTGTTCGTGTCATGCCCCGAGCCTTCACCTCTTGCATGACTGGTACTCGAGAACCATTGTTGGTCCTAAGCAAAAGTTTTGCAACCAAAAACGTAACTCAACAAGGATAAATCTTTGTACTAAACTGGAATGGTATAGAAGAACATTCAACTGACAATTAAGGCAAACTCAAGTCTCGACATAAGACAATCACAATCAAAAGATTAATGAAGTAACATCTAACTGACTATGAAGACTCTAAAACAACTAAGATGGATGCCATGCCAATACCCTTGATCCTCCTAACAAATGAAATACTAAAAAAAATCATAACAAAGAAGCCATCTGCAAATAAAATAGGCTTACCAACTGATTCTGAATGCTCAATTGGATCAACGATGCGCTGGATGCTGATCCTAGTTACCTGCTTCTACATTATAATAAGATGCCAGTCAAATGGATCAGTTCATTGAATGTACAAGTATGCAAGGGATATTCTAAAACAAGACATAAGCTTGATAGAATTTAGAAACTTACCTTCCTCAAATAAACTCTACATTACAGAACTCATTTTAATGTAAAGTAGTTTGAAACAAGTGCAATATAAAGAAAAGTTGTTTAGAAACATAATGTCAACTCTTTGTGAAGGAAACAATACATATACAACTAAAATGTATGTAAAAGTACAATAAACAGTGTATATAAGAATACAATTACTTCTGTAATCGGTGACCATTACATACGAGGTATTGTAATTATAAAATGTTTTTGCTCAGGCTGCACAGGTTGTCCTATACCTTGAGGAGGGTATAGAAGCTAAACTACTAAGTGGATCCATTGGTCTATGCTAAAAATCATTTAATGAATCATCTAAAAAAATTATCATTTTCTATCCTTGCTGGCTACATGGTTTATGGAGGTTGTGAGTTGTTTGAAATCTACTTCATATCAGTGCTCAATACTAATCCCAAAATATAATACTAAATCTTATGTTTAAAAAATACTTCTTTGTGTGAATTGAGATAATTGCACAAAATATAGCTTGAAGGCTATCTTAAAAATCAAAGTTTCATCTCTTAGTTCATTTAGACATACTTTACTCTTTTATGAAAACTAGCATAAATCCTTTGTGGAAATCAAGGTTTCCTTCCTTTTTTAAATTAGAAAACATTTTAAACAATATAGGGATACATGGTCCCACATATTCTTGAAGAAATGAACATCGATCCTTACTCAACTTTAACTTTAACTCATAAAACAAAGTTAAAAAGCATTTGAAAAGATACTAAGAATATATCGTAGTCTAGGATCTTAACTTTCCTTGAATTTGAATTTATAAATTCAATGTTATGATTCAAGTTTGTGGATGATTTCATGGTGTTTAAAAGTCATTTAGGGTAGTTAAAATCAATGGAAAGTGTTAAAAAAAACATTAGAAGGACTTACACAGATTGATTGACAAAACATTGGTGAAAACTGCACTTTTGGCACTTCCGTGGCACGCCGCGCCAACCCTTACTTACTTGATATCCTTTTTGGTGCACAGCACGTGCGCCGCCCCATCCTCTCTTGTGCAGATGGGGCGCGTCGTACCTGACCATCCCCATGTGTGTGAAACAAACTTTTCAATTTGTTTTCTGATCGAAAATCGATTAATTCCAATTCCTTTTCAAAAATTCACTTTAGAATCAAATACCCAAGGAATATACACAACATCTAACTCAAACAACTCAAGGAAACAACATTTTGGTATGAAGAAACTTCTTAAACTTAACTCATATTCAATAACAACTATAAAAAAAACATGAATTTCTTAGTCTTTTTAGGATAAAAATACGGTAAATTAACCATGCTTGGTGAGTTGGTGAACTAACCCAACTCTATGATATTTTACCTACCTCGTAGGATTGAATCGTTGGCGAAATCTACAATCAAACTTGAATGTTCTTGATGAATCTTGCCTTTTCTCCTAGCCCTAGCGTGGATTTACAATTTTTCTAAACTGACTGAATTCAATATTTGAACCATAATTAATTCAGTATAATGAATTAAATTAATTTGGTAAGGAAAAGAACATACTACCCTTTCCGAATCCGGATTTTACTTTCCCTGTATGAAAAACCCAACTTAGAATGAGCATCTCACTCATACTAACTTATAATCCCGCAATCTTAGCAGTGTTGGAAAGTTTTCTCCAAGACATTTCCCACAATATCTTAAAACACACCTAACTCATCCTAATCTAGGAGTTATGGTCATTTAAAGTTGATCAAAAATCCAAATTAATACATTTAGCAAATTTCTAGGTTTTTATTTTCCTTGGAAAAATGACTATTTCCATTTCTTTAACTTCTATATAGTTAGGGGGTGTTACAATATCTCCACTTTGGGAACATTCGTCCTCGATGATATTAATCTTACTAGGCAAAGCAAGTAATATCAATCACATAGTTCAAACACCCAACAAGCAAATTAAATGCATTAATTATATAAATATAAGGTACTAAAAATAGAATTATTACCATAATCGGGAGGTTCTACGGTTTCAATGAGATATGGTTACATTTTGTTCATATCTTCCTAACCTTCCCAAGTTTCATTCTCAACAAACAGATTACTCTAAAGGAATTTGATTTATGTTACTTCGTTAGTCTTCAACTTATGAACTTGGCGATTTACAATGTGAACAAAAACTCCTCATGAGATAAACTATCCTTGATCCCAATATTTTTAGTTCGTATGATCAATGAAGGATCACCAATGCACTTCTAAACATGGAGATATGAAATATTGGATAAACCATAACTAACTCTTGTGGTAGCTTTAACTCATAACCTACATTACCAACCCTTTTTTGATATTCTGTAAGCTCAAATACACCGGGGACTATGATTCCCCTTCTAACAAAGTCTCATACCCTTCATAGGTGAAACTTTTAAGTATACACAATCTGCTACTTTAAACTCTAACTCCATTCTCCTAACATAGGTGTAAGATTCTGATGACTATGTGCTACTTTCAACCTCTCTTGAATCAATTTTACCTTCTCCATAGCATGATGAACTAAACATTGTCCTATCAAACCTTTTCCCCCTACTTTAAACCATCCAATAGAATACATATATCTTATCTCAGAAAGACCTTCATAAGGAGTCATTTGGATGCTAAAGTGGTAATTATTGATGTAAGCAAACTAAATATGAGGCAGGTGATCTTCCTAATTACCTTCGAATTTAATCACACAATCCCTTAACATGTCCTCTAATGCTCAATAGTGCTCCCTGCTTGCCCATATGTGTGAGAATTAAAGGCAGTAGTTAAGTTCACCTTTAGACCCAAGCGCTTTTCGAATGACTTCCAAAACCATAAAGTAAATTGTGCATCTCTTGTCTGAAATAATGGGGATTGGAACCCCATGAATTCTTACCACCTCTTTAGTAGATAGATAGCATAATGTTCCGCTGAATGGGTAATCTTCACCGACAAAAAGGCGGTTGATTTTTTTTATTCAATCAATAATCACCCATATAGAATCATGTGGCTAGCGAGACCTTGGAAAGACACTGATAAAATGATATTAATCATCTACAAGTTTCATTCAGGATGTTCTATTTTTTGAGCAAAACCACCGGACCTTTAGTTCTTTACTTTAACATGTTGGCATTTCATACACATAGCAACAACCTCTGCTATTACTTTCTTCATCCTATTCAACAAATACACTTCTCTCAAATTGCGATACATATTTATGAAACCCGGATGAATTAAACATTTAGAGCTATGAGCTCCCTAAATGATTTCCAATTGTTTTTCACAAACCCTTGAAACATAGAACCTACTTTGATACTCTAAAGCATCAACACCAACGTTAGTCATACCTGGACGGTAAAGAAAACTCATGTCATAATCCTTGAGTAACTCCAACATCTCGTTTGTCTAATTAGATCAACGACACTCTGAGTTAACATATATTGAAGACTCTTGTGATCGGTGAACTCATTCACATGAACACCATAAATACAATGGAGCCATATTTTTAATGTTATTACCCATTCAACTAACTCTAAGTCATGGGTTGGGTAGTTCTTCTCATCAAATATCAATTTTCTAGAGGCATAAGCTATAACATTGTCATTCTGCATTAATACAGAATAGAAACAGACTCTAGATACATCACAATACACAACAAAACTGTGCGTACCTCCTTGTAAGGTAAACATTGGGGCAATAGTCAAAAATCTTCAATAATCCCTAAAGAAATTTCTCAGAAGCCTCAAACCATTGAAATTTCACTATCTTCTGAGTAAACTTTGTTAAAGAGGGATGAAATTTATGAGAACCTCTCTACAAACCTTGTATATAGCCAGCCAAACCCAAGAAACTCCTAATATAAATTGGAGATTTGGATCTAGGACAATTTTGTACTGTCTCAATTTTCTTAGTATCAACTTTGATTCCCTCTCCAGACACAATTTGGCATAAGAATGCCATAAACTCAAGCCAAATCTCACATTTAGAAAACTTAGTGTGTAACTCCTTATCTTTAAGTCTGAAGAACTATTCTGAGGTAACTAGCATGATATTCTTAATTCCTTGAATATATTAGTATGTAATCTTTGGAATTGGTAAAAAAACATAGGTAAATAAGATTTGAATACTCTATTCATAAGGTCCATGAATGTTGACTTTGGAATATCCCATTCCTTTACCGACAACTAATGGTAACCTTATTTGAGGTCTATTTTTTGAAAGTAAAAAGCAACTTAAAATTTATCGAAAAGACCATAAATTCTTGGAAAAGGATACATATTCTTCATCATAACCACATTTAATAGACGGTTATCTACGCACATCCTAAGGGAACTATCCTTCTCACAAACAAGACCAGGATGCCCCAAGATGAGACACGTGTTTGCATAAGACCCTTGTTTAGGACTCTTTCAACTCTGTTGGTGTCATTCAATATAGAGGAATAGATATCATACGACTATTTCAAAAATTGTGTATACTCAAGTCTATCTCTCTCAGGAGGGACTCCGTGAAGAACATCTAGATAGACTTCTGGAAAGTCTTTTACCACCGGAACAAACTGAATAAGAGGTATCTAAACACTAGATTCATTAACTCATACTAAAAGATAGACACAACCATTAGAAACTAAATTCCATGTTATAAGGTACAAAATGAAAAAACTCTTAGGCACTGTAGAACTACTATTTCACTCTAAGACAGGCTCATTTGGAAACTTAAACTTGACAACTTGAGTTATACAATCAATTAAGGCATAAAAGGCATGAATCCAATCCATAAAAAGAATGATATCAAAATCTACCATGTTTAAATTGACTAAATCAGCCATGATACTCTTATAATTGACGAAAATGGGAAAACCATGATAGATTCTCTATATTAGAACAGACTCACCAAAATATGTGGAAACATTCAAGGTTTCACTAAGTTGATCAAAGATAACATAAAAATTCATAGCAACATATGGAGTCAAAATATATAAGATCATCCCAAGGTCTAGAAAAGCATAAACATTAGATTTAATTACTTGGGTCATACTAGTGACAAAATGTGGAAAATTGTCTTGCTCTTTTTAAGTGGTGATAGCATCTTTTTGGTTTCATTCTCTGTAATACCTGAAGTAGTTCCTCTAGGTCCATCTATGTCTGGTGGCGAAATAGAACACTAGGCTCTTACGCACCCATTACCACTACCCTGTTTATTGTTTAAAATTTTTCGCATGAAATGACAATTATAACCACATTTGAAGAAACTAGTTGAGCCCTAATGAAATATACTTGAGTGGTTCCTACCACACTTAGCACAAGCATGAGGCTTACTATCCCTTTGCACCATACTACCATTAGAATATGCAGGTTTGGTTCTCAAATTCATACTATTGTCTCACTCTTATTTTTGGCTACAGGTTCTGTAACAGATGATCGAGCAAGTCCCTTTTGTTTCTGTTGGAAGGATAACAGCTTAGCATTACTCTTTAGTTGTGTGGACTCATTTCCTGTTTTAGCACTCTTGTGATTACAATCTTCTCTATCTCTCAGCTTCTCCTCCTCAACATATTGTATTTATACCATTTATCTTAATATATTCATGTCCCCAATTAACATCATTGCCCTTCCCTCGTTACTAGATATAAGGAAAAACCAGCCAACAAAAAAAAATCTTTAAATCTTTATACTCCTTATATCAATTACCATATCCGGAGCATAATGAGGTTATCGGGTCAACCTTAACCCATACTTATCATGATTAATGGAATCCTTCTTAAGTGTAAGGAACAATGATACCATAGCCTCTTCAGATCTTGGGGAATGAAATGCCTCTAGAAACAATACCAACTTGCAAGTTGAGCATCCTAAACTTGGTTGTTCTTATAGTGATAGTACCAAATCCTAACAACACCCTTTCTTTCATATGCAACTCTTTCCATCCTCTGAGTATCAGCAACGTGTGTAACAACAAATACTTTTTGTAGTTCCGCAATAATGTTCTTTGGATCCTCAGTAGTGCTTGAACTACTGAAACATGAAGGGTTTATCCTCAAGAACTGTCAAATTCTAGAAGTGTTAGTCGCTTCTTGTCGAGCTCCTCTTATCTACCAAATGGTTTTAGTCAGAATGAGACTCATTATCCTTATTGTTTCTCTAAACTCAACATTAGTAACTTGTCTTAGGGGTTGAACTTCACATGCATTAGGTACCCCTTCTTTCTCCTTAACATTACGCCTAGAAGGACGATCTCTGAAAAATCTTTGTGGAGGCATGATTATCTTTAAAACACGCGCAAGTACGGATTAGAAGAAAACTTTTTAAATATCAAACTCTAATGTACAAAATGAGTATGAAAGAAGTGAAATTTTTACAAAGCGTCGTAGCTTCATAATTATATATGTGGCACCCATAACATTTATTACTAGGATACTACAAACATGAATTCATAGAATCCCTATGACTCTTTAACGCTATGCTCTAATATCAAGTTTTCCACGCCCCAATCCTAAACCTCGAGCAGGATTGCAATCGAGAATCATTGTTGTCCCAAAGCGAACCCTTAGCCTGACTTACTTAATCAAAGCAAGACTCAACTCCTAAAATATAAATATATATATACTAAACTGCAATGTTATAAACGAACATTTAACTTGTCATTCTATCAAACTACTAAAGTCTCAAAATAAGATAATGCTAATGAAAAGACTAAATACCTAACATCTAATTGTATGAAACCTCTAAGAAAAATGAGACGGATGACGGGACAAGTCCCCGAATCGTCCAAACAAATGAAATAATAAAAAGACAAATGATAACAAGAGAGCTGTTTAAAACACGTGAAATATAAAGAAAATATGTTTAAAAACATGATGTAAACTCTGTGGGTATGAAAAGATATATGCAACTATGAAATGTATGTGAAAATATAATAAACTATGTATATAAGGATATAATTACTTCTTTAGGAGTTTCTCTAACAAAAAACCATCACGTAAGAATTTTTATCATGATATAGCATTTTTCCTCATATTGCTAGGGTCGTCCTATACCTTGTCGTGGGTATATAACGTGAACTACAAAGTGTATCCACTAGTATATGCTAAAAATAACTAAAAGAGTCATCTAAAAAGTATGACCCATTTCTACCCATAGTGCCTAGATGGCTTATGGTGTTTGTGGTTCTTTGAACACTCTATTATATCGGTGTTCAATGCTACTCCCAAATATGATGCTATATTTTCTTGCTTAAAAACATATTTATTTCTATAATTTGAGAAAATTTCTCAAAAGTTGGTTCAAAAACTATCTTGGAAATCAAAATTTCCTCTCTTGCTTCATTTACAAAGAGATTACTCTTTTATAAAAACTAGCTCAAATGCTCTTCGGAAATCAAGGTTTGCTTTTTTTTTAAATGTGAAAACATTTTAAACTCTTTGGAATACATAGTCTCCATATACTCTTTAATAAATTAAATTCAACCTTACCCCTTACTCAACTTGAACATTAAATCTTAAAACATAGTTAAAGGCATTTGCAAAAGACTTCTTGAAAAGACTGTATGAACTTCCTAGACCTAGCTCTTAACATTCCTTGAATTTGAATTTTTCGATTCAAGGTGATGATTCATGTTTTTGGATGATTTTTAGGTGATCATAAGAAGTTTAGAGTTGTTAGAATCAATGGGAAGTGTTTTATCACTTTAGAAGGATATAAAAAGACTTATTGATGAAAAACTAATGAAAAGGGATGACTTGGGCAAATTCGTGGACCAGCCTTAACTTTCTGGGGCTCCTTACAAGCACAATGTCGTAGCCTCTCTGGTGCAGATGGGGGTCTGCACGCCTAACCTCCCTAGGTGTGTCTGATAAATTTTTTATCTCGTTTTTTGATCCTAAATCGATTTACTCTCATTCCTTTTTTCAAATTCACTTTAGAATAAGATACCAATGGCATATACACGTTATTTAACTTAAAGGACTCCGCGAAACAACATTTTAATGTCAAGAAATGCCTTAATCCCAACTCATATTCAAGAAAGAAATCAATTCAAGAACATCAATTTCCCAATCTTTTTAGGACAAAAATATGTTTAATTAGATATGCTTGTCACATGGGTGAACTAACCTAACGCTGTGTGATATCAAAAACCACGTAACTTTTGATTATTGATAAAATCCACAATCAAATTTGAACATTTTTAGGAATTTTTACTTTTCTCTTTCTTTCTATTTTCTCTGAGCCGTATAATAAATTTCCTATTTTTCTAAACTGGAAAAATTCAGTTTTTGAATCTTAATTAATTCATTATAACAAATTAAATTAAATAAGGAAAAGACCAAACTAACCTTTTAAAATAAACATTGTACTTTCCTTATTTGAACGATCAAACTTCTAATGGGCATATCTTACTGATACGAACTAAGAATCGCACAAAATGAATGACGTTGAAAATATTATTAAAATATCTTTTATAGGATATCTGGAAACACGCCTAAATCTGCCTAAGATAGGAGTTATGATCGTTTAAATTTGGCAAAAAAAATTGAAGACCTTTAAAAAATATCTTGATTTTCATATTCTTTCTGAAAATGACTAATTCCATTTCTTTAAAGAAAAACCTCTTTTCTAGTAACAAGGTCTTATAGTTCATAAAAATCCTAAATTAAGTGTCATTCATCATTCTTAGAAAAAAAAATATTGAATGTGATATTTAATCTATAAAAATTTTGTGAGTCTTTATCCTCTACCTGACATATGTTGAATAACTTCTAATAACAATAATAAGAAATCTTACATCCACTATTCATAAAAAACTTATACTTTATCATTCATTTTGTAATTGTTTAAATAATTTTTTAATTTAATAATATTCACATTTTTATTAATGTAATACATGATTTAATAATCACGTTTCATGCACATGCATCAAAACTAGTTATTTTTAATGTTACAAAAAAGTCTAAAGTCATTATAAACACAAACAGTGAAATGGATCTAGTATCCTAGACTAGCCCACCAAAAAAATGAAAAGGCTAAAATGAAAGGGGGGGAGGGGTCAAAATTTAATATACTCAAAAGTCTCAAAAGGAAAGTGAAAAGCATTCTAGGAGAAGTCACCTTAGTCAGCGGCCACCTCCGTCATCCATGACTTTGCCATAACTATGATGGCTGTCATTTTATTTTCTTTTCTTTCATTTTATTTTTGTAATTTTGTTATGTGATCTATATCACCCGTATCATTAATAACTAGTTTCACGGCACGTGCATTGCACGTGTGTTTAGTATGTATATTATAAGATGTTGTAAAAGATACTAAACATATCATTTTTGTATGGTATGCTATTTAGAAATGTTATTAAACGATTAAACATATTTTTATAAAGTTATTTGTATATTGAGATCAAATGATGAATATCATTTAAACATTTCTAAATAGAATTAAAGTGTAAATATTTGGAGAAAGTGAAATTTTTTTATATTTATACGTCATATATCTTTTACATTATATCACTACTCACTTAATATTGATTAAGGCTTTCATAGAAATATAATTTTATAAACAAAAAATATTGTTTGTTGTTATAACAAATGATGGTTAAATAGAAGTTTAAATGTATGTCAAATATGTAGCTTTACTGGTGTTTTAAAAGGCAGGGAGTGAGTCGAGGTATTTTATACAGTACGGAGCGAGGTTTAAACCCCGAGACATTGGGCGTAAGTCTCAGGGATCTATTGTTAGTAGTCTCATGTATATTCAATTCATAATTTTATTATTAATAAAAAAACAAGTCTTTCAATGATTTTATAAATAACTTATAATATATAGAAATTATATTATGAATTTTATTTGAAATAAGTATTAATAATCAATAATGAAGAAAAAAACTATCTTAATTACTATTTGAGAAATATCATTACACCATAAAATAAAATGATTTAAAGCAATACAACTTAAAAAAAAATCAAAAAACGCCTAGACTTATGTTTTCACGCTCATGACTTACCTTTTTTAGTCGAGGTTAAGCCTGAAATATTAGTACCTACTTCTTATGGATGTACATATTTATTTGCACCTGAGAGTTTTTAGTACGCCCTGCCCCGAGACTCTCCCTGCTACTCGCTCCAAAAGCATTTTTGAAAATGGTGAGTTTGACCAGTTTTTTATTTTAGATATGAATATTTCAGCGTAAAATACTATTTTTTATATATGAACAACATCAATTATGGTAAAAATTATTTCATTTCTTTAGTTTCTACCTTAACTTTGTCGAATTGTAGTCTTTCAGTTTTGTCTGCCAGATGCATATCATATAATTGTTGTCTAGTAAAAGTATCTAGTATATTCTATAAATTGTATCGTGAGATAAAATATTAAACTTTTTAATAATAAAAATTAATATATGAATAAAATATAAAGTGAAATTTGTAAAATCTTTTATACGATTCAAGATTTATTAGTTTAGCAATCACAATTTTCTTTTCTATTTTCATATAGTTGGCAATGAGTTCATCTTTTGTAATATTTCCTCAAATATAATGAACACAATATACCATGCTTTTGTTTTTCTTAAAAACATACTTTATTCGATGATTTGAGATAATTTCTCAAATCTTAGCTGAAAGACTATCGTGGAAATTAAAGTTTTCTGTCTTGCTTTATTTAGAGAGCGATTACTCTATTCTTAAAACTAGCTCTAATGCTCTATGCAAATCAAGGTTTTTTTTCTTGTTTATATTTACAAATATTTTCAACCCTATGGGAATACATGGTCTCATATACTCTTGAAGAAATGAACTTCAATTCTTAATCTTTACTATTTACTAAACTTGAACTTTAAGTCTTCAATCAATGTAAGAAGCATTTGCATAAGACTTCTTGAAAAGACTTAGAGAACATCCTATACTTGGCTCTTAACTTTTCTTGAATTTGAATTGATGGATTCAAGGTAGTGATTTGTGTTGTGAATGATTTCTAGTTTTTGAGAAGTCATACAGTAGTGGGAAATAATGGGGAGTGCTGAAACACTTTAGAAGGATTTCAATGGATTTTTTGACGTAAGCTAGGTAAAAACGGCGTTTTTTGTGCATCCCTGGTGCGCCATGCCAACCCCAACTTACTGGGTCTCCTTTCTAGCGCATTGTAGGCGCGTCTCTCCAGCCTATGTGGAGTAGATGGGGTGCCCCGTGCTTGACCCTCCCCATGTGTATGTTGAAAAAATTTCAACTTCTTTTTTCTTATCATAAATAGATTTATTCAAATTCCTTTTCTAAAATTAACTTTAGAATAAGATACTAAAGGAATATAAATAACATCTTACTTAGAAAACTCAAGTAAAAAATATTTAAATATCAAGAAATTTTTCATCCCATCTCATTCAAAAACAGAATCAATTCGAGAACAACTATCAAGAACATTAATTTCTCAATCTTTTTAGGTCGAAAATACGCTTAATGAAAAATGCTTGGCGCGTGGGTGAACCAACCCAACACTATGTGAAATCAGATACCTGATAGGATTGAATCCTTGGCAAGATCAACAAACAAACTTGAATGTCTTGACTAATCTTGCCTTTTCTCCTTCTTTTTCTTTTCCCCGAGCCCTAGCGTACATTTTCAATTTTTTTAAACTGACTGCATGCCGTTTTTGACCTTGAATTAATTCTCTATAATTTGGGTAAGGAAAATACAACACTTTCAAAATCCATATTGGACTTTCCTTATTTGAACATCCCAACATCGAAAGGGCATGTCTTACTCATACAAACTCAGAATCACGCAAACTCAGCGGCGTTTGAAAGATTTCTCCAAGTTATTTCCTACGATATCTCAAAGTTATTGTCATCTTGATGTAGGATTTATGGTCATTTAGAGTTGACCAAAAATCAGAATTATTACCTTTCACAAATTTCCTAATTTTTACGCTCTATATAAAAATGACTATTTCTATTTTTTTTTACTTCTTTCTCGTTATGGGGTGTTACAATATTTCCCCCTTGGAAAAATTCCTCCTTGAATGATAGTAATCTTACAAGGCTAAGAATGTAATATCAATTACTCGGTCAAAACCCCCAACAAGCAAATTTAACACATCAATTATATAAGTATAGAGTACTAAAAATATTATTAGTACCTTATTCTGGAACCTTTATGGTCTCAAAGAGATGTCGATAACTCTTCTTCATATCTTCCTCGGCATCCCAAGTATCTTTCTCAACAAATTGATTCCTCCAAAGGAATTTGACTGATGTTACTTCCTTAGTCCTTAACTTACGAACTTGGTGATCTCGAATCTAAAATTGAATCTCCTCATAAAATAAGCTATACTTTATCCCAATATTTTATTAGGTATGATTAATGAAGGATCACCCATGCACTTCTTTAACATGGAGATATGAAACACTCCATGAACTGCGACTAACTCTTGTCGTAACTTTAACTTATAAGCAACATTACCTATTCTCTTATATATTATATACGGGCCAATATACCGGGGACTAAGCTTCCCCTTCTTACCAAGTCTCATAATATCCTTCATGGGTGAAACTTTATATTTTAACCAATAATCTACTTCATATTCTAACTTCTTATCCTATCATCGGTGTAGGACTTCTGACAACTCCGCGTTGTTTTCAACCTTTCTTAAATCACTTTTACATTCACTATACCTTGATGAACTAAATTTGGGCCTATCAAACCTGATTCACCAACATCAAATAATCCAATAGGAGAACTGCATATTCTCCAATAAAGAGTTTCATCAGGATTCATTTGGATGCTAGACTGGCAACTTTTTTTTGTAAAAAACTATATATGAGGTAGGTTATTATCCTAATTACCTTTGGAATCAATAACACAAGCCCTGAACATGACCTATAACGTCTAAATAGTGCCTTGTGATTGGTCATCTATCTGAGGATGAAAGGCAGTACTTAACTTCACCTTTGAACCCAAGCCCTTTTGAAATGACTTCCAAAATAGTGCAGTAAATTGTGCACCTCTATTTGAAATAATATAGACTGGAACCCCATGAAGTACCATATCTTGAATATTACGAATTAACATAATTTTCTACCGAATAAAAAGTCTTGAAATGCAAAAAGTAGGTTTATATTATCCTTATGTTGAAAATCACCTAAGTAGAATCATGTTGCCTGCGAGATCTTAGTAAGTCTATGATAAAATCGATATGAATCATCTGTTCCATTCCGAAAGTTTTATAATTTGAGCCAAACCACTAGGCCTTTAGTTTTGTACTTTGACTTGTTTGTAATTCAGACACTACACTTTTCTCAAATCGCGATACATATTTATAAAACCCGGATGAATGGAATATCTAGAGCTATGTGATTCTGCCACTATTCTCTATTGGAGTTCATCCACCCTTGGTACACACAAACTACTTTGATACATGAATATGACATATCCCCCTTGTTCAAAAGCCAATACTTTTTGCTTATGAACATTTTATTTCAATTCAGGTAAAATTGGGTCTTGGTCTTGCTCATTGATACGCTCAAACTTACTTCTCAAATAAGAAGTAAAGTGGTCGTGTCAAGTAAATTACCCAACTAGTGAGGTTGAGATCGTTCCCACAAGGAAAATAGTCTAGACTTAACTTCACCCTGTTATTACTATTGTTTGGTCAATGATTTTCTTGGAAAGTAAAAACAATAAAAGGGGGGTTTCTATTTCTAAATGAATGAAAATAACTAACGCAATTGAAAGAGACACTTAACAGCTTTGAATGTTGGATTTTAATCAATTAATCAAAGTAACTAGGGCTTACGTGTTCCCCACAGATTCATAACTTAATAATTCTAACTATAACAATTCTTTCCTAGTATCTTGCATGCAAAGTGATAAATTATGGATTTCTAATTCCTTGGTTCGTCATCTAGAAAGTCTCACTCCACACCTTGGTCCGGCTACATGTGTTGCTATCCTTACCCTTATCATTACCTCATATTAAGCATCGTATTCGATATTTGACTAAGTTATTACCTCGTACCAATCAATACTAACCTATTAGATAGTATACACTAAATGTATGTTGATGATTCTTTTTCTATTATCTACATCCTTGGTCCGGAAAGTAACATGAAGGTGAGTTCTAACGTTGGTGATCCGTTAACAAGACTTCTAAGCGAAAGAATTATTAATACATGCAAGACACTATTCTAGAATTGTTATATTAGTTAGGTTTTATCTCATTATTTGCCTATGGTTCCCACAACCCTAGTTATGGAGTTTAGTTACTCATAGTCATAATCACAATATTCAAATATAATAAATAATCAAGAATCTAACAATACAGTATCTAGTAATATGATGTCTAACAATACAGAGTCTAACAATGATCCAGAGTATAACCTCAAAAAAGAGGTTTTTTTAACTATTTATAAAAAATAAAAACCTAATTAAACAAGGACTCTATTTGCTGGAAATCTGCCAAAACGCGGATGGGTCGATGGACCTCGCGACGGATTGTCTTGGTCACGATGGACCGTCATGGACTCCATCATCACATGCTTATGCAATTTCTTCTGCTGCTCTTCTTCGTTACCCTCGACGGCAAGTATGACGGACCGTCATAGGCACAACGGTCCGTCGAGGGTCTTCGTTTGAAAACACTTCAACTCTGAAAATATGGGTACTAGGATTACTTCTCTGAACTTCATGACGAACCTGCAGGACGGACCGTCATAGACACGATGGACTGTCACAAGCTTCGTAACCCCACACTTGGTCAGACTTCCCCATCTTCCTTCAGCAGCTGCACTACGCTTCCACCTACAGACCGTCACAAGCACGATGAACCGTCATAAGCTCCGTAGGTGGTATCTTCTGCATTTCTTCGCTCAAAATCTCCTCATTCAGCTTTGGATAGATTTCCTGCAAAATAAAAAGAAACTTACATAAAAATTAGCACAAAAAGGCTTTTGGACGCACTAAACTTAATGAAAAAGCATTAATAATACGGTGAAACCACAGTATATCAACACCCTCAACTTAAATTTGTTGTTTGTCCTCAAGCGACGCACTATGACTCAATACAAAATCTTTGTACAATAGTATCAATGTTTTATCCTTTGCAATCATTTTGCAATCAATCCCGATTAATCTCATCAAATCTATGCATGCTTTCACTATTAGGCTTGAGTTATGTGGGATCACAGAATGACACAGACTCACCATGCACTAACACCTATCGTCTTCAATTTCTCACCGAGGTTCTAACAATTCCGTTATTGCAACTAGTGTCCTCACTTTTAAAACAAAATCCTCATTATTCACACAATGATTTCAGTTTGAGTATAAGGATTACTATTCAACACTCGCTCTCAGTACAAAGTCACACTCATTCATACATATTGTCATAAGCTTGCGCTTATTTTCTCTGCCTTAAGTTTGCTATACGACCCTTAGGATCACGATAGGACTTTCTTTGCTTATAATATAGGCTCAAGGTCAGGTAGGGTATATTTAGGTATACTGTAGTGACTTTTTTCCCTCCTTGACATATCGGCTAAACCTTCCACTTTCTATCATTTTTTCTCGCCATGTTTCTCATTTTCTTTCACCTTGCTATTTTCTCTTGTTTCTTCATTCGTGTAAGTGACTCTCTTCTTTTCTTGCTGGTATTTCTTGTATATTTTTCTTTTTTTCTTTACTTTTCTTTCAACTAATTCTCAAGTAACTTTACTTCTGTTCCAGAGCATTCCTCATAATAGCCACCCTCAACTCATGGCTTTGCCATGAGTCAAGGTACACAATACCCAATGTTGGGTCAGGGCCATAACGAAGGTTGTTTACTGCATTTGCCACCCTCATCTTATGCTTTTGGCAGCAGCTGAGGTGCACATGTCCAAGGAGGGACCACGGCCAACACATAATTCCCAGAAAAGAACAGTTGTGGTGAAAAAGAAAGGTCTAATTTAAGCTCACATCATTTTGATAAAAGAAGGATAAATTTCATTTGGTTATTTTTATTTAGGCTAAAAATGGGCTATATTGAATAAGGGCCTATGATCCTTTTGTAATTGTCTATTACAGCTTACTTTTAGCAGGACTAACCAGGCAAGGTCTAGCTCAGTACCAATAGTGGACTATTCAAATCATCCTCTCACTCACTTGACATCTCATGAGTATACAAGATTATCAGAGACCTAGTTTGAATTTTAGACTTAAGGTAATGCAATGGTGTACCTCTATGTCATGATTAGAGTTACACATTTATCAGTTACTATGCCTAGTCATGCATTAATTTCTAATTTATCAGGATATCATTTAGCCATCATGCTCCAGAATTAAACTATATACAAAAGATATAGACATGTTGGTTCAACACAAAAAGTAATCAGTCTTTTGGGGAAAAAGAACACAGACAAGAAAACCCCAAAAGAGGATAGTGAATTGGGCTATTGACTTGGTAAATTGCATCTGGATTCGCTCCAATTCCAACAGATACCGCAAGGTAGCACCGAAGAAAGGAAAGAGCGAGATGGTGGTTTTTGTTGTTCCCGCCTTTCCTAAAAAGCCTAATAGCAATTAACCGCATTGGAAACTTCACCGTAACACTCACTTTCCATTTATCCCACCCCCAACAAAAAAAACATGCAATTGCCCCTAATGCATAAAAATTTAAATACTAGAGTGGTAGGTGAAGCGAACCTGTGGCGCAAAGCGCCGTCGATCAGCAAGCTGGTGGGTCCGGTTCCCCAGAACCCACGTCCTCCGCAATCTGGACACCCTCTGTGGTGTCCTCAGCAACAACCACACCATGAGTAGTGCCTCCTCCTATCTCCACAGTTCGGGAGCTAGACGCCCCAGCCGCTAACTCTGATGCTCTCATCTGGTGCGCCTCCTCCTCAACAAGTGAGGCTCTCCTCGCAGCCTCCATCTCTCGGCGCTCCTTCTTCCGTGCTCGTGCCTCGTCCTCTGCTCGACCCCTACGCCTCTTGTCATGCTCTCGAGGGTGAGGTGGTGGAATCTCTAATGTGGAAAATAGGGCCGCCAACACTGTGTCTTCAGCAGGCTCGACAGAAGGGGCCTCAAACTCAGGCACCCTAGCCTCTAAGATCGTGCCAATATCTGCGTGAAGGCTATCAACCGCAACCTGAAGAGTCGACACGTCCACTAGAGGGGCTGGCCGGGCTAGCACCCTCAACTCAAAGGCGTCCAAGCGCTGGTAAACTTCAGCGATCTTCCGCTCTGTATACTGGACCATTTTCCGCTCTAGGCGCTCTTCTAACTCAGTAATAGACTTCTGCATCCACGGCTGAATAAGATGCAGAAGTGTAGCCATTTGCGCCTCTAATTTTTGGACCATCGCATGCAAGACTAGTGCCGGTAGAGGTGTTGTGTGAGAGGAGCTCGGGGCAGTGCTACTACCCGGGATAGACTCGACCGGGGTAGTGTCAGTGGACGCCTCCTGTGTAGCCGTATAGGCCTGGGCTACCGTATCAGCAAGTGGGGGCAGCTCTTGATGGGGCCCTCTGCATGGAGCCAACTCATTGGCCTCGTCTCTGATGAGGCCGACGTCAACAGTTCCATGAGGGGTCTTGAACTGATCTACGTGCCATATAGGCAATCCTACAGACCTGCAAAGAGAAAAGATCATGCACGGGAAAGGGTAAGTAGTAGTGACCTTGGAAGCCCTCTCGTGCAAGACTGCTTGTAGAAGCAACGCGAAATCCACCTCGAACCCGGCTATCATCGCCGGCATCAACATTGCTCGATCCCATGTAACGATATTATCAGCGGCTGTGGGGGAAAGGCAGTGGTGGACAATCAGCCACAAGAACATCACCGTGAAAGTGATGTTGGCCTTCTTGATGGCCCCCTTTGGAAAAGTCACCCAGTCGGCACCCTCTCCATCAACTGACAGGTGCAGGTCCATTCACCTCTTTGTGGTATCTCTCAGCGATGGCTCACGTAGGAACTGGCCATCTTTAACAGTCTGCCAGCGGTAGTCAAACTCGGCAGTGAGAGGGGTCCGAGTAGCATCAACACCCTCGCCATATAGAAACCGGCGGATGGTAGGCAGGAAAATGTCAACCTGCACGCCCCGTACTCGGACCTGCTTCAGTGGGGCCTTTTTACGGGGGCAACCCGCCTATCTATCTGTGATCGGAGAGTCGCTACATAGGATACATAGAACTCACGGACCATTTCTTCACTGTAACTGCCCAACAGACGTGCTGTCCACTCCAGGCGATGCCTGGTGAAGAGGTTGTGGATCTTAGGCATCATCGGGAGACTCCCTATAAGGACCCGCCGCTCAAAGGTGAGTGTTCGATTCATCACTCCTTTATCAGTCTAGAATATGACGTCGGATTAGACTTGAAATTCCACATCGACACACCACCGGTTGGGCTGGTCAGTGGCTGGGGTGAGGGCCTGAGCTGGTGAACCTGATGTGGATTCCAAACTGTCATCCTCATAAGACGAGGCCGACGCTGCAGCTATGGCGGGTGCGGGAACCTCAGCAGAGCCGGAGGCTTCCTCTAACCACGATACTCCTAAGGAGACAGACACTCTGTCTTTAATTAGGGTTGACCTAGAGGGTGTGCCGGTCAGTGTGCGCTCCTCATCAGACTGGGAGGCAGTGACTATGCCGGATACCACCTTTTTTGCTGTGGCTCTGGAGCACGCGCAGCACGGGAAGGGATGGAAGTGCCTGGGGGCACGTACTCAGGGTCACGCTCATCATCAGAGCCAATGACCTTGTGGGACGGGGTGACAGACTTCGATCGCCCGCGTGCGTAGATTCGATCTTGCTTGGGTGCCATAGTATATAGTAATTGTAAAGGATCAATATTAGTACGAGTAGTGGAAAACAAGACAAGCAAAACCATACTAAAAAATGTAAAATAGTATGTCATTGCAATAGTAACAGTGACACACGACGTTCTTGGTGACGGCTTGTCGTGACTATGAAGGACCATCATGAAGTCCATCGTGTCTTACTTAGACTATGTATATATGGAGAACCCTGAATGAGAGTCTCTGACTAGTATGAAGGTATGTGCAGGATGGACCGTCAAAGGTACAATGGTCCGTCGTAGGTGTCCGTCAGAGGACACTTAGAAAAAAAATGAGAGACCCTTCGGAGAGGGGTCTCTAACCGTCATAACGGTCATGCCGGATGGACCGTCCTGGGTACGACGCTCCGTCACATGTGTCCATTTAAGGACACTTAGAAAAAGTGAGAGACCCTCAGAAACAGGGTCTCTGACAACCAGAACGGTTGTTAAGGACGGACTGTCATAAAGACGACGGTCTGTCACATGTGTCCTATGGGGGACACTTGAAAAAAAATTCGCAGTGGGGTGTTAGGGCTTTTGGAACGGACCTTACGATGGTCCGTCTTTGGCATGATGGTCCATCATCGGGGTCTCGTTCTGTAGATCAGTGATAGAAGTGGTGTACTCCATTCATCCCCGATGAACCCAAATCGAACTTGTAGTGTTTTGGACCTACATTTTTCTAACCCAACTACCTAGGAAACTAGTAATGCGAAAGCACCTATGTCTAGGGTTGTGAACATGGAAATTTCAAGCATCTTTAACCTAGGTTAGATAGAATCTTATATATAAGAAATGAACATATCACGAATAACTAAGCTAATACTAATTATTAAACAAAAATGCAAGATAAATTAGTAGAAATTAGAGACACGTACATTAGAATTGGGGAAAAAAAAGGACAAGTACTCGGTGACCAGGAAGACACCCACATCAGTAACTCTGACTAGTCGATTATCACTTTTAGGGTTTTGGAGAATTGTGGGGGTGGCAATGATCGGTTGATACAGGGAGAGATTGTGGAAGTTGATAAGAGAGGGTAATGGGAGGAATAATGAAGGAATGGGGGTGAAATGAGGGGTTGGGGAGTTTAAATAGTGAAATTTTATAATAAACTCCAACAGGGTTGGGTCGTGTGCGCCTTATTAATCACGCGACGATTCCCCGACAACAGTCCGTCGCAGTGGTGATGACCCTTCGTTTGTGCCCTAGTTTGAAAATAATAAAAAGACGTACCTGGTACGGCAGAGGCGTACGATGGTACATCGCAGGCGCAACGGTCCGTCGATGAATTCGTCAGTGACTGCTGCAGAGTAACTTTCTGCAGAATTTCCTGGTGATGTGCCTGCATATTTAAAAACCCATTAGTAGAAAAATGCTACCATTACTAAAAAGACTATAAGTATTGGGTTGCCTCCCAACAAGAGCCTGAGTTAATGTCGCGGCACGACTGGGGACACTTGATTATTCAGAGTTCATCAAGATGGTATGCCTCAATCACTTCATTCGCCGATTCAGCGTGCCTGAAATAGATTTTTATGCGCTGTCCATTCACCTTGAATCGCACACCCTACTTAGTTTCCAACTCAACTGCTCCATGAGTGAATATTTGGGTAACAAAGTAAGGACTTGTCCATTTGGGCTTGAGCTTGCCCGGAAACAAGCTTAACTTGGAATTGAGTAAAAGCACCAATTCCCGACCATAAACTCTCGTTTTTAAATTTTGTTGTCATGGTACTTGTTCATATTTTCTTTGGCTAGGGCTGATCTTTCATAGGCTTTCAGGCGAAATTCATCGAGTTCATTCAACCTATTTAACCGTTGTTCTGCAGCTTCGCTCCAATCCATTTTCAACTTCTTCATAGCCCACATGGCTTTATGCTCTAACTCAACGGGAAGATGACAAGCTTTCCCATATACAAGTTCGTATGGAGACATAACTATGGGAGTCCTATATGCTGTCCAGTAGACCTAAAGAGCATCATCAAGCCTCCTTGACCAATCTGTTCTACTAGCATTCACTATTTTTGACAATATCTGTTTGATCTCCCGATTTGACACTTCAACTTGCCCATTAGTTTGAGGGTGGTAAAGAGTGGCCACATTATGGAGAACCCCATATTTTTCCAATAACCCCTTGAACAATTTGTTGCAGAAGTGGAGCCCCCATCACTAATAATGGCCCTTGGGGTGCCAAAACAAAAGAATATATTCTTTTTCAAGAATGCAGTGACACTCTTCCATTAAATGTTTGCGAGGGCGATGGCTTCGACCCATTTAGATACATAATGAACTGCTACTAGAATGTACTTCATTCTATGAGAACTCACAAAAGGGCTCATAAAGTCAATACCCCAAACATCAAATAACTCAATCACAAGAATGGGGTTTAGAGGGAGCTCTTGCTTTCTTGAAATACCGCCATCTCTTTGGCATCTTTCACATGCTTTAGAAAAATCATGAGCATCTTTATGAAGAGTTGGCCAATAGTAACCACATTGTAATATCTTATGAGCGGTTCGGATACCACTGTGATGTCCACCAACGGGTGAGGAATGGCATGCCTCCAACACACTTAACATCTCACATTATAGCACACAACGCCGAATAAGCTTGTCGGCACAACTCCTATACAAGTATGGTTCATCCCAAAAGAACTTCTTCACATCGTACATGAATTTTTTTATTTGATGAAAGGACATGTCTGATTGAACAATATCACTAGCCAGATAGTTCGCAAAATCTGCGAACCATGGGATCAAGTCTTGTGAAGCAGCCAATACATGCTCATTGGGGAAAGTATCATCAATGTCAGTCTTATCCCCTAATTCTCTCATAGCTTCATCCTCTAGACGAGACAAGTGATAAGCAACTTGATTTTCAGCTCCTTTTCTATCCATCACTTCAAAGTCAAATTCTTGTAGCAGTAATATCTAACGAATCAGCCTAGGTTTCGCATCTTTCTTTGCCATCAAATATCTCAATGATGAGTGGTTAGTATGCACTATAAATCTAGTACCTAACAAATAGGAGCAAAATTTCTAAAAAGCAAAGACTACTGCAAGAAGTTCTTGCTCGGTTATTGTGTAGTTCTTCTGAGCTTCATTTAGGGATTTACTAACATATTAATTGGGGTGAAGGATTTTGTATTTTCTCTGTCCCAATACTACACCAAGAGCCACCCCACTAGCATCGCACATCATTTCAAATGGACTGTTCCAATCCGGAGAAATAATGATAGGCACAGACACCAATTTTTCTTTTAGCTCACCGAATGATTTAAGACAGCATTCATCAAAACAAAATTTACAATCTTTCTCCAGCAGTTTGCACAATGGATGTGTGATCTTTGAAAAGATTTTGATGAATCTCTGGTAAAAATCTGCATGCCCAAGAAAGCTTCTCACACCATTCACAGAGATCGGTTGGGGAAGTCTCTCTATTACCTCGACTTTAGCTCTATCAAACTCTATGCCCTTTTCTGAAATGCGATGACCCAACACAATACCCTCTTTCACCATGAAATGACACTTTTCCCAGTTTAGTACTAAATTGCAGTCTTCACATCTCTTAAAGACCTCATATAAATTCGTCAAATATCGCTCGAATGAATCACCAGCCACAGAAAAATCTTCCATAAAAATTTCTATTGTATCCTCCACCATGTAAGAAAATATCGACATCATACTTCTCTTAAATGTGGCAGGTGCATTGCACAACCCAAACGACGTTCTTCTGAACGCAAAGGTCCCATATGGACAAGTAAAAGTGGTTTTCACTTGATCTTCTGGTGCAATAGAAATCTGATTATACCCCGAATATCCATCAAGAAAATAGTACCACCCATTTCGGGCAAGTCTATCCAACATCTAATCCATGAAAGGCATAGGAAAGTGGTCTTTTTTCAGTCCATGAATTTAGTTTGCACTAGTCCATACACACCCTCCATCGAGTAACCGTTGTCATTGGAACAAGTTAATTTTTTTCATTGGGGACCACAATCATTCCCCCTTTCTTGGGTACACACTGAACTGGGCACACCCAAGTACTATCGGCGATTGGATAGATTACTCCGGCATCCAACCACTTAATGAGTTCCTTCTTCACAACCTCTTGCATAGGAAGATTTAAGCGTCTCTAGTGCTCAATTCTTGGCTTATGATCAGGCATGAGTTTGATTTTATGAGAGCAAATACTAGGAGGGATCCCAATAATGTCCAAATAGTCCAGCCAATCGCTCTTTTTAACCTTTTTAGCACCTTCACCAAACTCTGAACTTGTTGTTCATTCAGGTCTGATGCAATGATTACCGGCAAAGTGTCACCATTTCCTAAGAATTCATACCTGAGATGAGGTGGGAGAGCTTTTAGTTCTAATTTTGGAACCTCCTCTAAAGATGGTTTTTCGGGTGGGGACTCGCGATTCTTCATATCTAGCTCATATTTCTTCGGTTTAAACCGAACATCACCTCGGTCAAGAGCTGCGACTAATGATTCATACTCTTCAATGCAACTCCTATCAAAATTCATTATCACTGCCGCTAATGCTTCTACACCTAGACGTTCTTCTATTTGTGTCTCAGATGTCTCACCCATGTAGTAGGATATAGCAGATAACGATTGCAGTTCACCACTCGGCCTTATGGACCCACAAATGTTAAAGGTCACTTCCTCATTGTTTAACTGAAATTTCATCTGCCTCTTTTCCATGTCTACTAAGGCTCTTCCCGTAGAAAGGAATGGCCTCCCAAGAATAATGGGTACTTCGAAATCGACTTCACAATCAAGAATAAAAAAATCTGCCGGAAATATGAACGACTCCACTTTTACTAGCACATTGTGGAGTATCCCTATATGCCTTTTTACTGTTCGATCAGCAATCAGTAGCCGCATCGTAGTGGGCTTTGGATCACCGAAACCCAACTTCTTGTAAATCGAGAGGGGCATGAGATTTATGCTTGCCCCCAAATCACATAATGCTTTCGAAAAATGTAATAGCCCGATTGTACAAGGAATAGTGAACGCACCCGGATTTTCTTTGTTTTGTACCAGAGATCTTGTAGCAATAGCACTACAATGTTGCATTCTATCATCATCCTCAAAAGTGACCGATCTTTTCTTTGTGACCAATTCTTTCATAAACTTGGCGTAACTTTGTTCTAAAGCTTCTACCAGAGGGACATTGATAGAATGTTGCTTCAACATTGTTATAAAACGTCGATATTTACCATCTTCGTCTTTTTCAATAATCTTTGAGGAAATGGGGGTGGTGTCCTAGGCATGGGTGTTACCTTTTTAGGCACTTCAGCATCTTTTACACTGATATCCTCTAATTCACCATCAACATTTACCACTTCATCAGTATCTTTTGTCACCTTTTTCTCATTAGACGGCATAGGTGGGTCAATGGTTTGCTTGCCACCGCGAGTAGTAATTGCCATACAATGTCCATTATTTTTTGGATTTTGGACAGTGTTGCTAGGAAGAGTGCCCGGTTGCTGTGTGTTCAGAGTCGCAGATAATTGGGCCAATTGTAACTGAAGTTGCTAAATCGATATTGCATGTGTATCGACTTTTTGCCCAATACCCGCTAAATCATTCCTCAAACTCTTTATTGTGCTCATCACTAGCATCGAACCTCCTCATCATTTTATCAACATATCCTAAACTCGCAACATACTACCTCCACCATCCCTAAGAGTAACTTCACGATTTTGAGGAGGAACATAGGGTCCATTCCTGTCGTTTCTATTACCATAGTTACCCTTGTTGAAGTTCTGGTCGCAGATATAGTTTCCATCTCGGACATAATGACCCTCACAATTGTAGTTACCATAATTCCGACCTTGTTTCCCTTGACCTTGGCGCCAATTATCCTGATTTGAGCCTTGGGCACTCGGTCAGAAACCCCCCGTCTGCTCATTTACTGCATAGGAATTCTCCTCATAATAACACTCATCATTTTGTGGCGGTGGTTTCAACAAGTAGTTGACTGCATTTATCTTTTCTGCACCCCAGTGACATGTTTTAGTACAAACTCAAGCTTAGTTCTCATCTGAGCCATTTCTTCACGAATCTCATCTGTGGCTGGGTTGTGAGTGGACTGCACTGCGAAGTTGATTCTCCCAGTATCGGACTTCCTAGTACTCCAAGCTTTATTGTTCCGGGAGATTTTCTCTAATTTTTCAGCAATCTCAGCAGAAGGACACTCCCCATAAGATCCACCTGATATAGTGTCCAATACCGCTTTATTATTATCATCATGTCCCTGATAGAAGTATTCCTTCAGTGACTCATCATCTATACGATGATTTGGAACACTTCTCAAGAATGACGTGAATCTATCCCAAGAACTACTAACTGACTCTCCTACTATTGAAACAAAGTTATTCACTTTGTCTTTGTGGTTTAGTGTCTTGGAGACCGGATAGTAGCGTGCTACAAAAACAGCCCTTAGTTGATTCCAAGTGAAGATTGAGTTGTATGGGAGCTTAGTGAACCATATAGCAGACTCTCCCGTCAGTGAGAGAGGAAACTCTCTGAGCCCTATTGCATCTAAATCTAAATCAGGCCTCCCCATACAGCTTTTACACACTGCCCTTACCTTAGCTATATGGGCATGTGGATCCTCAGAGGGTATCCCTGAAAACAAACCTTTGGCAGTGAGCATTTGCATCAGGCTACTAGTTACCACAAAAGTGTGGCCTGTGGGTAAAGGAGGCATAACCAGTGGCCCATCTGAGTCTGATATGTTATCATAGCCTCTATAGTATGCTTGGGGCCGTGGAGCGGGATTTTGTCCCCTCTGTTGGGGTTCACCCGGAGCATCAAGTAACAACTGACCATGAACATCAACCAGAGTTGGGATGTTTTGGTTTGGATCATCATCATTGATTCCCAAGTTTCGATTCATATTGCGTAGTGTACGCTCTAATTCGTGATCGTAGGGAAACAAGGGTTCTCTTCCTCTGCGTGTATTTGGCATACAATGAGGATAGTTCTGAAAAAAATTCAAAAACAATAAAACAAAGTAAAATCAAGAATATATCAACTAAACTTTAGTAATAAGTTCAAGTTAATCTAAAAGCTAAGTTCCCCGACAGCGGCGCCAAAATTTGATATGCTCAAACTTACTTCTCAAATAAGAAGTAAAGCGCTTGTGTCAAGTAAATAACCCAACCAGTGTGGTTAGGATCGTTCCCACGAGGAAAATAGTCTAGACTTAACTTCACTCTGTTATTACTATTGTTTGGTCAATGACTTCTTTTGAAAGTAAAAACAATAAAAGGGGGGTTTCTATTTCTAAATGAATGAAAATAACTAACGCAATTAATAGAGACACTTAACAGCTTTGAATGTTGGATTTTAATCAATTAATCAAAGTAACTAGGGTTTACGTGTTCCCCACAGGTTCATAACTTAATAATTCTTACTAGCACAATTCTTTACTAGTATCTTGCACGTAAAGTGATAAGTTATGTATTTCTAAATCCTTGGTCCGGCATCTAGAAAATCTCACTCCGCGCCTTGATCCGGCTACGTGGGTTGCTATCCTAACCCTTATCTTTACCTCATATTAAGCATCGTATTCGATATTTGACTAAGTTATTACCTCATACCAATCAATAATAGCCTATTAGATAGTATACAGTAAATCTATGTTGATAATTCTTTTCCTATTATCTACCTCCTTGGTCCGGCAAGTAGCATTAAGGCGAGTTCTAACGTTGGCCATCCGTTAAAAAGACTTCTAAGCGAAAAAATTATTAATACATGCAAGACACTATTCTAGAATTGTTATTTTAGTTAGGTTTTATCTCATTATTTGCCTATGGTACCCACAACCTTAGTTATGGAGTTTAGTTACTCATAGTCATAATCACAATATTCAAATATATTAAATAAGAATTCATGTACTTACTTCAATGAGAAAGAGTAAAATCCAAAAGTTTACTTGATTAATCACCAAAAATCACTTGCAAGAATCTCAAACTAATCAATAATCTCACAAAAAGTCTAATGATAATCAAGAATCTAACAATACAGTATCTAATAATATGATGTCTAACAATAAAGAGTCTAACAATGATCCAGAGTCTAACTTCAAAAATGAGGTTTTTTGATCCAGAGTCTAACTTCAAAAATGATCCAGAGTCCTCGCAACGGATCGTCATGGTCACGACGGACCGTCATGGACTCCGTCATCCCATACTTATGCAATTTCTTCTGCTGCTCTTCTTCGTACCCTCGACAGCAAGTATGACGGACCGTCATAGGCACACCGGTCCGTCAAGGGTCTTCGATCCAAAACACTTCAACTCTTGAAATATGGGTACTGGATTACTTCTCTGAACTTCATGACGAACCTGCAGGACGGACCATCATAGACACAACGGAATGTCACAAGCTTCGTAACCCCACACTTGGTCAGACTTCCGCATCTTCCTTCAGCAGCTGCACTACGATGCCACCTACGGACCGTCACAAGCACGACGAACCGTCATAAGCTCTGTAGGTGTTCTCGTCTGCATTTCTTCGCTTAAAATCACCGCATTCAGCTTTGGATAGATTTCCTGCAAAATAAAAAGAAACTTATATAAAAATTAGCACAAAAAGGCTTTTGGACACACTAAACTTAAGGAAAAAGTATTAATAATACCGTGAAACCACGGTATATCAATCATCGCCACCACTCCTCTTTTTGTGGAATTTATTAGTCAAAATGCCCAGCGTAAAATTCTTGCACAACTTTCACTAACTCTCTATTTTCTTCCTTAACAGGGGCGGTACATCTCAGAGATAACCTACGCAGTACTTCCAATTGGCAACATGCTTAAAGCATTAGCAACAACACTAGCCTTACCTGGCGGTAAAGAATACTCATATAAGCCTTGAGTAATTCTGACTACCTCTCTTTGTCTCATATTAAGATCTTTCTGAGTTAACACATATTGAATATTCCTCTGCTCGGTGAACACATCCACATAAACACCATAGAGATAATGGATCCATATATTTAAGCCAAATACTTCAACGTCCAACTCAAAGTCATAGGTTTGGTAGTTCTTCTCATGAAATATAAAATTTCTAGAGGCATAATCTATAACCTTGTCATTCTACATCAATACCAACTCAAACCAATCCTAGATTTATTAAAATATACCACAACACCTTGCATACCTCCTGGTAAGGTGAAGACTAGGGCAGTAGTAAACCCCTTCTTCAATTGCTGAAAGTTTTTCTCACAAGCCTTAAATATTGAAATTTCACTATCTTCTGAGTTAACTTGGTTAAAGGGGATGTAATAGACCTCTCTAAGAACCTTCTATATAGACATCCAAACCCAAGAAACTCCCTAAATCGATTGGAGATGTGGGTCTAGGAGAATTGTGAATTTCCTTATAAATTGGAGATATGGGTCTAGGACAATTGTGTATTGCCTCAATCTTTTTAGTATCACCTTTTATTCTTTCTACAGACACAATGTGGCCTAAGAATTCCATAAACTCAATGACAAACACTAATTTAGAAAACATAGCGTATAACTCCTTACCTATAAGTCTTGAGAGTTAGTCTAAGATGACTATCATGATCTTCTTCATTACTTGAATATATTAGTATGTCATCTAAAACAATTAAAAACATATCTAAATAAGGTTTTAATATTGTATTCATAAGGTCCATGAATGATGCGGGCACATAACTCAAACCAAAGGACATGACCAAAAACTCAAAATGACCCTAACGGGTCTTGAATGTTGTCTTTGAAATATCACATTCCCTTACATTCAACTAATGGTAACTTGATCT
This sequence comes from Solanum lycopersicum, assembly GCF_036512215.1. Lineage (NCBI taxonomy): Eukaryota > Viridiplantae > Streptophyta > Magnoliopsida > Solanales > Solanaceae > Solanum > Solanum lycopersicum. The sequence goes on along the minus strand of NC_090804.1, from coordinate 23,246,254 downwards.
AATGGTCTATTTATTGAAAATAAGAAGCAACCTGAAGTTGATCGAAAAAATCATCAATTCTCGAAAGAGGATGTTTCTTAACCTTGTTCAACTGATGGTAATATATTACACATCTTAATGGAACCATCGTTCTTTCTCACAAAGAGGACCTGAACGCCCCAAGGTAAGACACTTGGTCGAATAAGGCTCTTATCTAGTAGATCTTTCAACACTCTTTAAGCTCTTTCAACTCAATTGGTGCAATTATATATAGAGGAATAAATATCAAACGACTATCTTGAAAAATGTCTATACTGAAGTCTATCTCTCTCGGGAAGGACTCCTAGAAGATCATCAACAAAGACTTGGGGAAACTCTTTTTCAACTAGAACTGACTGAATAAGAGGTATCTAAACACTAGAGTCATTAATTCGGACAAAGTGTAGACACAGCCATTAGAAACTTAATTCCTTACTTTAAGGTATGAAATGAAATAAACCTTAGGCCCTGTTGAACTGCTTTTTTACTCTATGATTGGACCATTTGGAAACTTAACCTACCAACTTAAGTTCTACAATCAATTGAAGCATAACAGTAATGAATCCAGTCCATACCAAGAATGACATCGAAATATACCATGTTAAACTTTACTAAATAGTAATCTTATGATCAGAAAAAATAGGGCAATCAAGATAGACTCTCTCTACTAGAATAAAATCACCAACATATGTGGAAACAATGAAGGGTTCACTAAGTTGATCACGAATAACATAAAAATTCATAGCAACATATGGAGTTTAGAAAATATAAACTCTCCCATGGGCATATCAAAGCATAAACATTAGATTTATAGACTTGGAGCATAACATTGACAACGTATGGCGAATCCTCTTTCTGTTGGAGTATGGTAATAACTTGTAGGCAGTTTGACCCTAGGCCAATATCTCAAAAAGCTCTTCTAGGTGCAGCTCTGTCTGGTGGCGCAATTGAAGAAGACTAGGCTTTAAAACCCCCATTACAACTACCATGATTGTTCTTTGGATATTATCCCATAAAATAACCATTCTGGCCATATTTGAAGCAATTAGTGGAGCCTTAACGACATGTACTTAAGTGATTCCTACCATACATAGCGTAGGCATGTGTCTTACTACCCCTTTGCGCCACAATACCCTAAGAATAGGTAGGTTTAGTTAATGAATTTCTTACTGTTGTACTTATTCTAATTCTTCAGTGCAAGTGCACTAGCATATAATGAAGCAGGTCACTTTTGTTTCTGTTGGAAGGATGGCTGGTTAGAATTACTCTTCAGTTAGTAGGACTTATTCCCTGTATTAGCTCCCTTTTTATTAATCTCGATCACTAAGCTTCTCCTCCTCAACCTGTTGCACATATATCATTAACCTTAATATGCATGTCCCCAATAAAAATTGTTGTCATGCCCTCTTTTCTAGATAGATAGGACAACCCAGCAAAAAATTGACTCATTATACTCATCATGTCAACAACCATCTCCCGAGCATAATGATACAGTTAGGTGAACTTCAATACATATCATGAAAACATATGGAATCCTTGTTAAGTGTGAGGAACTCTCGTACCACAACCTCTTTCAGTTTTTAGGGAAAGAAACGCCCTTTGAAGGCCTCCTAAAAAAATCATAACTCGTAGGTGGTTCATCCTCAACTCGATTCTTCTTCCATTAATAAAACCAAATCCTAGAAACACTCTTCATTTGGTATGCAGGTAATTCCACCCTCTGAGTATTAGAAATATGCCGAACATCAAACACCTTTTTCAGCTCGTTAATAAAGCTCTCTAGATCCTTAGTAGTGCTTGAACAAGTGAAACATGGAGGGTTCATTCTTAAGAACTCATGAATTCTCGAATTATTAGTTGCTTCTTTGTCGAGCTCCTCTTTGCAGATAACCTGGTTAATGACAACTTGACTCAACATCCTTATTTCTTCTCCGAACTTAACATTAGTAACTTCTCCTTAGGGTTTCCCTTCAGGTCAATTAGGTACCTCTTGTTTCTTCTCAACATTATGCCAAGTAGGACAAACTTTGATAACTCTCCGTGGAGGCATGATTATTTGATAAACATGTGCAAGCACAAATTGGAAGAATGTTTATTTAAGATCAAAGTCTAAAGCACAAAATGAGTATTAAAGAACTTAGAGGTTTTTCTAAGTGTTGCAGTCTCCTAACTATAGATGTAGCGCGCTTCACATAGATCTACATACATGCCTTCATAGAATCCATAGAACTCTTGAACTATGTGCTCTAATACAAAGTTTGTCACACCCCAAGCATACACCGCGATTGGGACTAATACTCAATAATCATTCTTAGCCCGAAGTTAACCCTTCGCCTGACATACTTACTCAGCGGAAGACTAAACTCATGAATAAAAACTTATATACTAAACTGCAATGTTATACAAGAACATTCAACTGGCCATTATGTCTAAATAAAGTATCAACATATGATAATGACAATGAAAAGACTAAATAACTAACATCTAAATGTTTATCAAACCTCTAAAACAACTAACATGGATGTCGGTACAAGATCTTTGATCATCCTAATAAATGAAATACTAAGAAACAAATGATAACAAGGTAGCCCTCCGTAAATCAATGAGGCTCACCAACTACCTCTTAATGCTCAACTAAATCAAGGGTGCACTGGATGTCATCATGGTGACCTGTGTCTGTGTCATAATAAAATGTTTGACAAGTTTTATTAGTTCAATAATCGTACGAGTATAATAGGAGAATTTGAAAACAAGATATAGTATTGAAAGGAGATGAGGAACTTACCTGGCTGAACTCAACTCAATATAACTGAACTCATTTAAATATAAAGCAGCTTAAAACAAATGCAATATAAAAAAAACATGTTTAAAAATATGATTTCATTTCTTTGTGAATGCAAAGATAAATGTAACTTTAAAATATATGTGAAAATATAATAAACTATGTCTATAATAATATAATACTTCTCCAAGAGTTTGTCTAACTAACAACCATCATGTAAGAGCTATTGTTATGATATAGCATTATGCCTCATGGTTCCAGGGTAATTATATACCTTATCGAGGGTATAGAGCTTGAACTAGAAAGTGGATCCACTAGTATATGCAAAAAAGCATTAAAGAAATCATCTAAAAGTATGACCTTTTTCCACCCATGGTGGCTAGATGGTTTATGAAGGTTGTGCGTTGTGTGAACTGTCTTCTATATTTGTGTTAAATGCTATTCCCATAATATGTTACTAGTTTTCTTTGCTTAAAAACATACTTCTTTAAGTGATTTGAGATAATACCTCAAAACTTAGTTCAAAAATCTATCTTGGAAATCAAAGTTTCCTCTATTGAATCATTTTGAAAGAGACTACTCTTTTCTAAAAACTAGATCATAAGCTCTTTGAAAATCAAGGTTACCTTTCTTGTTTAAACATGAAAATATTAAACCTTTTGGAAATACATAGTCCCCATATACTCTTGAAGAAATAAACTTCAACCTTACTCTTTACTCATCTTGAACTTTATGTCTTAAAATAATGTTAAAAGCATTTGCAAAATAATTCTTGAAAAGACTCAAAAACACATCCTAGACCTGCCTCTTAACTTTCCTTGAATTTGAATCTATGTATTCAAGGTGATGATTCATGTGTCTTGATGATTTATAGGTGTTTAAAAGTTATTTATAGTAGTTAGAATCAATTGAAATTGTTAGAAAAACATTAGAATGACTTAAATAGACAATTGATAAACAAGTAATGAAAAATGACAAATCGGGTGCATCCCTGGCACGCCGCGCCAACCTTAACTTACAGGGGCTCCTTTTTGGCACGCCGCCCCAGCCTCTCTAGTAAAGATGGGATGTGCCACGCCTGAACATCCCTTGGTGTGTCTGATAAATTTTTCAACTCATTTTGTGATCCTTAATTTATTTATTTTTATTCCATATCTCAAAATCACTTTAGAATAAGATACACACGGCATATACACGACATCTACCTCAAACAACTCAAGGAAACAACATTTTAATATATAGAAACGCCTTGATCCCAATTCATATTCAAGAATGAAATCAATTCAATAACATAAATTTAAAATTTTTTTAGGACAAAAATATGTTGACTAAACATGCTTGGAACATAGGTGAACGAACCTAATGTTGTGTGATCTAAAATACCTTTTAGGATTGGATTATTGGCAAAATCCACAATCAAACTTGAACGTTCTTGACGAATCTTGCATTTTCACTTTCTTTCTCTTTTCTCCTAGCCCTTTCATAGATTTCAAATTTTTCAAAACTGACTAAATTATGTTTTCGATCTTTAATTATTATACTATAACAAATTAAATTAATTGTGTAAGAAAATTATTAAACTAACCTTTCAAAATTTGAATTGAGCTTTCCTTATTTTATAAGACCAACTTTGAATGGGAATATCTCACTCTTACGAATTATGAATTGCGCAAACTCATAGGTGTCATAAAGGTTATTTCAAAATCGTTCCTACGATATCTGGAAAAACACCTATATCATCAATTGTTAGGATTTATGGTCATTTAAATTTGACCAAAATTCCTAAATAATACCTTTAATAAATTTCAAGATTTTTTTTTTTCTAAAAATGACTTTTTCCATTTATTTTTAAAAAAAATCCTAGTTACAGGGTGTTACAGTTTGGAAAAATGTTACAATTGTCATTAATTATTTATAGAAAAAAGTATTTAATGTTATACTTGGTGACACCCAATTTTGACCCACGTCGGTATGAATTAATTATCGAGCTTCCTAAATTTTCCAAATAATTTAAAATGATTAGTTTTACAAATTTTACGAATATAATAATATAATACATGAATGCTATGTTACTTCGAATACCTTTTGTCATAATTTTTAGATAATATACATATTGACATAATTATGTGTATAAGTAGTATATCTTATGGTTATTCGAAAGCTCATCGAAAGATACACCTAAGTATTTTATTAAATTATTTTAATCTAAACTATAATTATACTTTAATCACTTTTCACAGTTTTTATAATTATTTTACTAAAAGGGAGCTCGTTGATTAATTAATACAAGTTCATTTCTTATTGAAGAATTAGCCAATTTTAATTTTTTGTCTTATTTAACTAAATTGGACATCTCTTAAATCTAAACCCCATCCTTTAAGCCAAAGGAATCAGATTTGGGCCTCCCTTCCAATATCCAGGCGGCCCATTTCTCTCCTTCTTTCTATTCTCAACCCCTTTTTACTCCAGCCCAACACCTAGGCCCACTCCATTATAGACAACCATCCAATTTCCCAGCCGAACACGAATTGATCCCAAGCCCATTCTGTTAACCCAATTCCTTTCCCTACCCAACCCACTAACTTAAAATACCCGCCCAATACTTGACCCGACCCAATACCCTCTCCCTTCTTCCCCTCACCCACGCCATTTCCCAGAACGGAAAACCTCCAGACACACCAGAAAACGCAGAAAAAGCCAGCAGACCCCGAAACGGCAATCTCCCCCCTTCACGCCCCGCGTCTCCCTCACTCACTCTTCCCCTCTCCCTCCCAGTCGCGGTATCCCCCAACTATCAGAAACGAAAAAGAAACCCAGGAAAACGCAGCAAAAGACAGACCCCACCGAAGCGGAAATCTCTCCCAAACGCCTCGCATCTCCTCTCACACGCGACCTCTATCCTCCCCTCTCTCCTCGCCAGTACGCCTCGTAGCATGTTTGTGCTTTCGGCTGTGGCAGACCTGCGCTCGCGGCCGTGGCAGACGCGCTTTCATCCTTGAGATGGGAGATGAGGACACATCGCATCGCCTAGGACACTCGACTGATCTCGACCGTCTCTCTCCCCTTCTTCTTTCGGAATGGAGTCGAATTTCCAGAAAAAGGGTGCTGCTCTGTTTAGGGAAAGGGATTTCGAGTTTGAAATTCAAAATGGGCCTGAAATCTCCCGCCCTTCCTCTTCCGAAAACCCTATATAAACCCCTTTTGTTCTCAAGAAAAGGGGTTAGAACTTTGAGTGTTGGGAATTTTTCGGAGTTGTAAATCATTAGAAAACTTGGAGAGTTTATCACTGAGGAGTACAAATTTATTAGCAAAAATATTCTGGTCCTCATTCTGTTGGCCGCTGGAAAACAGTTCGATTAGATCTTGAGGAACAACCCGACTAGCAGTCCGGTTCTTTATCGCTGGTATTCATCGCGTCTTCGAGTATGGAAGTTTGTCCCGTCTGCTGCTCGTCTGCTCCCAGTCGCTGCTCTCGGAAAGCTAAGCAACACACAATTCATTCTTTCGTTTTAAAGTTGATACATGGATTTGTGTATTCCTCTGTTGGTTTGAAGACGTTTCATGTGGTGTGAGTAGGGCTCGTAGCTCATTGCTTTGGAATCAGCCTTGTAACTGATTGCATCTTTCACTCTGGAAATGTTTATGTTCCGTTCGAGCGTTTTCTTTGTCGTTTGTTTCGATTCTTAGTCAAGGATTTCTGGCTGTTGCGGTTGGACTTTGGGATCTCAATCTGCTTCTGTCTTTGATGACTAAAATTTCAGTTCGTCTGGAGTTTATTTTGTTCTCAATTATCTAGTTTATTTTCTTTGTTGGAGTTTAGTGGTTCGCGATGCGGAAGCTTTGTGTAAGCGTGCATTAAACCTGTTGTTGGAACATGTATTTTATTTGTCTAATCCTGGTTAGCTGCATCTGTTCGTATCAAACACTTATATCGAATTAACTTAATTTTCTACATAAGGTGACATGTTTGTTTCGAATGATCTGTTTATGCCTAGAACAAGTTTAGACAGTGGGGTTTTAATTTGACAGTATGGTCTTGTGTTGAATAAGTGAACAATAAGTTGTTGGCGAGCTAGGTGTTGGGTACTTTTAAACAGTATGTTTGGCCTGATGGGGGGTTTTTCTTTTCTATTTAAGCGAGAAGACGAGTGCGCTCCTAAGCTTAATTCTTCTTAGTTCACACCCCCATATTTTCGAATATCACTCATTTTGGAGTGTCTCTTAACATGCATGAAACTTTGTTAAGTGTGGTTTTATTTTATGAAATGTATGTCTTGGATTCCGTAACTCTATTTGACAGTATATGTTATTCGTGATATTTCATTGAGTATTTTGTCATAGCGATTCTCATTTGTTTGCTTTTTCTTTTCTTTGCACGCCAAAATTCGTATGAGTTCATCGTGAACTTTCAATCTCCTTCTTCGTATCTTGGAAGAGTCATAAAGGCTAAAATTTCTTTCATTCGAGTCATATACCATCAAGCGTAGTGGAGATTGAAGAAAATCAAAGAAGACGGACTAGAAGACCGTTCTTATTTTTGTTTCGCTGTGTTTATTTGTAATGGGCATAAGCCCTTATTGTTTTCCGTTTTTCTATTTCTCTTGTATTTATTTTATATGTTTAGATTAGGACAGGTGAAGAATGGGTTAAAACCCAAAAGCAGGTGGGTCCAAGTTTCGGTCAAGGCGAACAGAACCCGAAAACTTGGACCCAAATCCCTCTCCCCCTCTCTCTATCTCTCTTTGCTATTTGTTGACGTTTTGTTTTAAATGTCGTTAGTTTAGGATTAGAAACTCCAAACCCCATCGAACGCCTTTTGGTTTATCAAACTCAAAACTAAAAATTGAAACTTTAAAGCGATAGACGTTTCAAACTCACGAGTTTGCTTAGAATTAAAAGTTTAAAAGTTAACTTTAAATGGAATTTCGAAGCAATAATGTTTTATTAAGTTTGTTTAAGATTGAGAAATCTAACTTTAAAAATTCGCTAGCCTTTAAAAAATAGTCAAATAAGGTAATCGCCGGAAAACCGTATTAACGGAGTATCTTAGGTGCCTTAAACACCTTCCTAAGATACTAATAGGAATCCCGAACCCCCTAAAATATTTTCAAAATGATTTTTTCTGTTTAAGTTGTTTTGGAAATGAGTTTTCTTGATTTTTCTTTAAAATTAAGTGGCGACTCCTAAAAGTCAGAAATACATTTAAAATAAAACAAACTCTTTTCGAAAAGATCATTTTTTCGATAAAACAGAAATGGCGACTCCGCTGGGGACTTGGAGGATTCTAACCTTAAGATTAACGTAGTTGATTATTTATGATTTATTGTTTAAGTGTTTAAACTATTTAGATTTTAACTATTGCATGCATAACATACATATTCCGTCAAATGACACTTTTTACATTCCAATAAAGGACGATTATGTGGGTTCGCAATCGTTCGTTAACCAAAAATCTTCTCGGGGCACCCTGACGAGTGTAGTTGATTACTTGATAGTCAACGATCATTAATTGTCCCAGCCCAAGTAGTCCGTTTGGGTTACCCATTCAACTTTAAACTCTTAGTCAAACTAGGATAGAGCGAAACTAAATCCCGAAAATAGCGCATTGGCCTAAGATGACCCGACACCCAAGGAGTGTCGGGCCCATTAGAAAAGTCCACCTTGAGTCGAAAGAGCCTACGGCTCGATAGGACGCTCATGTTTGTTGTTTAAATTTGAATGATGTATTGTGTGTTTAACTAGTTGTTGTATCGGGGGGATTGAAAAATTAACTAGTTGTATGTTTTTGTAGATGTCAAATCAATTCCTTCACTTCAAAATGGTCACCCAGGCACCCGACATTCTTCCAGTATGGTGGGGCAATATTAAGGAGTGTCAGAAGAGAGAAATCTCAATTTACCTGGGTCACCTACCTTCGATAATGGACTTCAAGGTATGGCCCACGTTTATCGAGGTCATCACCCGATTTTGGGACGATGATAAAATGGTCTTTCGATTTGGAGATGTTGAAATAACGCCCACACTAGAAGAGATAAAAGATTGCCTTGACTCGATTGGGACGTGTGGCAAAAGGAAAAAGCGTCCCGATCATCACATTCTCTTACCAGATAGGCCAACCAAGAATGAATTGAGAGACATGTTATTCCTAGTGAATGCAGATTGGTTAGAGACCCACGACATTCCACTAATGAGATTTTTCGAGAGATGGGGGCACGATAATTATTTTAGACTATTCCCGAAAGAGTTCCATGACGACAGTACCTGGACACAGACTCAAGCTATCGCTTTCTCCGCATGCCTCTTGGGAACTATGGTGTTCCCTAAAGACGAAGGTAAAGAGATCGACACCCGGGTAATAATGGTAGTGAATGCCATGTTCAGAGGAGTCGGTAGAAAATCTGAAGAAAAGAAATATTGCTGTTTGGCCCCAGTCATCTTGTCCGACATTTACCGATCCTTGAGTCTGTGCAAGAACGGGTTCCCGTTTTTCCAAGGTTGCAACATCTTACTCCAATGGTGGTTGACGGAACATTTATGTAAAAGAGACAACCCCCAGCCACAGGAGTTGGCCAAACAAAGTCAAACAAGTCCTCTCGATAATTACGAGTTCTACTTGATTATCCGTAAATTTCCAATTCACACCACCAGGGATGCGTGGTCAAGGGTGTTTTATGACTTGAAAGAAGGAGACATACAATGGGTATTACCGAGCTTCAAGTCTCAGATGATAGCAGCCTAAGGGGCCAAACTGCCATTTTTAGTCCTTCCCGGCATCAGAGGATTGCGTCCTTACAACCCGACGAGAGTGATGCGGCAATTTGGGAAAGTCCAAATCATACCCGTCCAAGGAGATGCTAACTCTTTCATAGTCGATTACAACGAGAAGGACAAGATACCTTTCGCTAAAATTATCCTCCAGGAATGGGCCGGATGTGTCAACATGAAGTGGGAGGTTACCGAAGATAGGTATGAAATTGGATATATTGACGAATACAAGACATGGTTGCATAATGATTTGCATGGTGTAGTGGATCCAACACCACGCACGGGTCGGAAAATTGAAGACGTGGAGACAAGGCTTCAGATTCACGCGTACCATTTTCAGCAAGAGTGGGACCGAAGGGAGCAAGAATTTCATATGAAAGAGCAAGAATTTCAACAAAAGGAGCGAGAGTACCAACTTCGGGAATTGGAAAATAAGAGGGTTTTTGCCGTGACGTCACAAGAATTAGCTGACACAAGGACTTGTCTAATGCGTTTGGACACTATTCTGGATGAGCAGATGAACACCTTACGAGCCGTACCAACATCTTCCAAAGCTGCGTTCGCTGAGCCATACGTGTTCACCAGCAAGTGCATTATCCGAGAAGAAATGGAGAAGGCCAGAAGAGGAGCTGGATCATCAACCCTTTAACTCCCCTGTGTGGGATTGATTTTATATATGTATTTGCTTTGCATCCCATTCCCAAGATGTATCCCGTTTGATTTTGATTGTGTAATGAATGCTATGACATCTAGTGAAATTTGTTTCGGGGGTACAATTACTTATTTAAATGGCGCAATACATCCTTCAGATCGCTAGGCCTACCCTTGGCACAAAAGGGTCACATGCATGTTTAGGACACGATATATTTGTTTGAATGTTTATGTGTTATGTCGCTATGATTGAGGATATCGTAAACCCACTCCTAGCCAAAATCCTAAAGAGTATACAGAAGCCAACATTACAAATGTCCGACCAAAATTCTCGAGTCTCAAGTTTCTCACACAAAAATCCATACCATAAATCCTAAATACCGCTCTATCATCTCAGGAAAGTTGAATCACCGCTATGGACAAAGGCAAGAACGTCCAGACGGAGCTCACTGAGGAGGAATTGCGAAGAAAGATCGAGCGAGTCACTCGAGAGATTCAGAAGGTTAAGAAGGAAGGGCTCAAAGTAGACATGACCACGGCGATCTACAAAGCTGCGGTCACGACCTTGGATGAAGATCTGGCGTCGCAGATAAAAAGAAAGAAGGAGGTCGAGATGGAAACTGAAAGCCTAATGAAAAGGTTGAACTTGCTTCGTTTGGAGATACACGAAGGAAAGGCGAGAGAAGCAAGGGTAGATGTTGAGACTGCCATGTTGTTGGCCAGAAGTGCGGCACTCGACGAAAAATTGGCGACCCTCAGCGACTCAAAGGGCGGAAAATACCTCGCCCGTGATCAGGGAAAAGGCAACAAAGGCCCCGACCGTGAAGTGATTGAGGAGGATGATGAAGAAGAAATTGTCTACAAGCCTCCATTTCCGACTGTCTGAAAGGAAAGGAATGACGCAGCCACAAGACAAGAAATCGCCAAGTGTTGCCTTCTAGAAATTTCAATGTTCTTTTTCAATTCCCTTGTAATCACAATGAAAGAATGAAAGAAAGGATCCGAACTACGTTAGGCCCGAATTCTCCTTGTGAGATACGTAGGCAGCCTTCCCTGCCTGGCCCCTATCACAAAAAATTTTCATTCTCCTCCGTGTTTCGGAGATACGAAGATAAGATCAACGGGCATCGCACGACAGCTGCAAGAAGACCATAGCTCAATGTGATTCATATTTCCCGAGATAGCGCCAAAACAAATAAATTCCTGTTTGTTCGAAATATTTTTCCGTCCTTATTTGTGGGTTAAGATATCCTCAAACAAAGCGACTTGTGTGTTTAATCTGTTTGCTGTGCGATATTATGTATTTTGTATTCAAATATGCGCTGACAAATTTGCCTTTGAGTTGTTTTTACCTATCAGGTGCCTCTTACTGATCTGTGTCGATAAAGCTGGCAGATCACCACTACTTCACCAGATCAAAAGGTCCCGCAGATTCCTTCCCCGTTCCAAACGCAAATACAGACATGGGAGACAACAATGAACAAATCAGCCTCACAGACGTCGTGGTGGCTCAGCCCACCGCGGCAGAGCAGAATGAGCTTATTGCGCAGCTAATGCAGCAGATAGAAGATCTGAGAGTAGAATTGCAGCAAAGGCAAGATACGCCTCCACCCGGGTTTGGCCCCAACTTTCTCGACGCGAGACCTCCTACATACTTTCCCTCGTCCAACTTGGATCCTACTCAGCACCGTCCATCGACACCCGTGCATAACCCCTCCAGAATAGATATAACCACCCAAAACCCCCAATACGCGTCAGTCTCCTATCAGACTCCCTCACCACTCCCAAACAATCCTTCACAAATACCCCCACACCCCCAAAACATTCCAACAGCCCCACTACCCCAAAATCAAACCCAAAATCCCACCGCCTTCAATTCCCAAACACCGCATCCCCACTTGACCCAAAATACCAGTCCCTAAAATTATCCGCAAAATTATCAAACCACACAGAACGTCCCAAGCCCTTCCATAGCTCCACCCCTCCCCAAAAGAACCACTTTTCAAGTCCCTATACCAGTCGAGCATGAGGTGCACGGCTCCGAGTTGGACCCTTACGAGGAGCAAGAGAGAGAGTGGAGGGCGAGGGAAGAAACGAAGGTAGACATAAAGGAGGAGATCAAAAGGGCAATGAAAGAATTGCAATGCACTCCAGACGTCGCCGGGTTAAGCTACGCGGAACTTTGCATCCACCCAGACTTGAACCTGCCTGAAGGGTTCAAGATCCCGAAGTTTGATACCTTCGGAGGGGTGGGCAACCCCATGGCACACCTAAGAGCATACTGTGACCAACTCGTAGGAGTTGGAAAAGATGAAGCGTTGCTGATGAGGTTGTTCAGCCGGAGCGGAGCCTGTGCGGTGAGGCCCTGGAATGGTTCACGTCGCATGAGACTCGACAATGGCCCAGTTGGAGTACACTGGCTAAGGATTTCATCGACAGATTCGCATACAACGTCGAGATAGTTCCTGATCGGTACTCCTTGGAGAAGATGAAGCAGAAGCCCACAGAAAGCTATCGAGAATTCGCATACAGATGGAGGAAAGAGGCGGCAAAGGTGAGGCCTCCGATGACAGAAAAAGAGATTGTGGAGGTGTTCGTGCGGGTGCAGGATATGACAGGATCATCTTGTTAATCGGCGCCAAGTTCGCCGAAATAGTCAGAGTGGGTGAGACTATTGAAGATGGCATGAAGTCGGGAAAGATAGCCCGAGTGTCTGCATCGCCTGGGTCTTCCGGACTGGTAAGGAAGAAAAGAGAGGAGATTAACGCTATCTCACATGGGGGAAGAAAAGCCCCCAGAAACTTACCACGTCCCCAAGGCCGCTCCTACCCTCCATCAAAGCCTCATCAAGCCTACCGTCCAAACTCAAATCATTCCAGCCACTACAATGCCGGCCCCACTTATCCAGAAGCCCATATTGTGTCGTATCAGAATCCACCCCCGATTCCCCAAAATTTTCCAAACTACCCCCAAGCCTATTAAGTCCCTCCCCACTACCAGAATGTCGCTCCCAGCTGCGCTAATGTACAGCCAAGCTATCAAGCACCATTCCCCGCATATCAAATACAAACCCCAGCATATCAAAACCCCCATCCAAATTACCAAGCCCCAATGCCAAACTACCAAATAAATCCCCATCCCAGAGCCCAAGCTCCACGACCAAATGCCCGCAATTACCAACAAGTCCCTCCCCCTAAACAAAGTGGTTATGATCCTCCCCGTCCGAGATTTGAAAAAAGGCCTTCAAGGAAATTTACCACACTTGCTGAAAGCCGGACAAAACTATTTGAGAGGCTAGTTGCAGATGGATACATCCACCCTATGTGGCCCAAACTCGTGAATGTCAACTCAAAGTTCTACAGGCCAGATCAAAGGTGTGCTTATCATTCCAACAGTGTTGGACATGACACGAAAGATTGCATCAACCTTAAGCACAAAATCCAAGACCTGATCGATCAGGAGGTAGTTTCTCTTCAACCGGCAGCGCCAAACGTCAACACGAATCCATTGCCAAATCATGGGGGTGGAAACACCAACATGATAGAAACTGACGAAGATGGGCGTGAAGCCAAGGGAATTACTCCTGTTGTTCAGGAAGACTTGGAAAGGGCTGTCGCTTCTTTAAGCGTCAAGGAAAGGAGGGAGTTTGTTATTCTGACACCTGCAAAGGCTGCTGCCTTGGTGCCCTCAAAGACTCTCCCCAAACCCAAATTTGTGATAGAAACGGCTGTAGCTCAAGGCATGACTAAATCGGGCAGATGCTACACTCTTGAAGAGCTTGCTCTCGGAGGAAAGAAGAAGGACCATGCTAAGAGGCCGATAAGCGAGGGGGAAGCAGAAGAGTTCTGGAGAAGGATGCAACCGAAGGACTATTCCATCGTCAAACATTTAGAGAAGACTCCGGCTCAAATATCTGTGTGGGCCCTGCTGATGAGCTCTCAGTCCCACAGGCAGGCCTTAATGAAAGCTCTTGATGATACATACGTGCCCTCACGCACAAGCAGCGACAATGCAGCTGCTATGATTCACCGAGTCATTCAGGGACACCGCATCAACTTCTGCGATGATGAGTTGCCGTCCGAAGGGAGAGCCCACAACAAAGCTCTACACATCACCGTAGTATGCCGCGGAAAGATCATCAACCGTGTTTTAGTAGACGACGGATCTGGCCTAAATATATGCCCCTTGTCCACGCTGAAGCAGCTGAGGTTTGACCTCGGAAAGTTGGAGAAAAACCAGGTCAATGTGAGAGCATTTGATGGTGTGCAGAGAGAGACGTTAGGAGCGGTGAACTTGATCATCCAAATGGGCCCCGCGGAGTTCGAGGCAAAATTCCAGGTGTTGGATATCGACACCAGCTATAACCTCCTTTTGGGAAGGCCATTCATTCATATGGCTGGAGCCATCCCCTCCACTCTTCACCAAGTGATGAAACTAGTATGGAGAAATGAAGAACTAGTTATTCACGGGGAAAGGAACCATTCAGGTAAGCAGGTGCCGATCTTGGACGAGACGCCGCAAACTTCAGATTTCTACACAGTGGAGTTGGTAAATGCCACCGATGAGGGCTTGGCACCACAGACTCCCATGCCGGCCGTGTACAAAATGATTGCCACGGTAATGCTGCAGAGCGGATTCGAACCAGGTTCCGGACTAGGAAGGAATGCCCAAGGGATCATCAAGCCAGTTCCCGTCCTTGCTCATGGATCAAAGTATGGTTTGGGGTACATCCCCACTGATGATGATATGAAGATGAAGAGGAGAAGGGATCAATAGTTGACTAAGCCGATCCCACATCTCTATCACTCCTTTCCAGTCCAGGAGCACGCCGAGCCTGAAGACGAGGGGGAAGGAATCTGTGACCTGTTCAACGAGATCAATGCCGTCATCGAGGAGGAGGCTGAGCCAGCAGGCATTCGTGATGTTGAACCAGGGGAGATGCTGCAAAATTGGATGTCCACGCCGATCCTGATGCCCCGAACTCTGTGGTAGAATGGAGTTATTTTGTGCATGCCAAAATCGGTGGTCGTTCGGAAGAGGCCCGAGACCCACCATTTCTGAATTTTCTTGATTTTGAATTTTGTTATGATTGTTTAAAGGGCGACACGGCCTTGTGCCATGACCCAAATTTGCATTTTTGATTCAATTTAAATGAAAGCCTCCTTATTTTGACTTTGTTTATTCGATTGCTTGTTATATTTTACTTTTCTAATTTTGTCTGTTTATGATTTCAGTAACGTAAGTTACAAACCTGCCAATGTCATGTCATGTCATGAGCTAAACGAGCAAAATGAGGCAAATGACGACGAGGCTGACGACTACGACGAAGAAAGTGGGGAACCAAACTATGTGGTAGAAGAGTTTCGACAGTTCGAGAATCAACATAAACCGAATCTGGAGGAAACAGATACGGTAAATTTGGGAGATTCAGAATGTGTCAAAGAGGTTAAGATCAGCACTCACCTGAATGAAACTCAGAAGGAGAGCCTGTTTCATTTGCTTGCCGAATACAGTGATGTGTTTGTTTGGGAGGTCAGTGACATGCAGGGGCTGAGTACTGATGTCGTATCTCATAAGCTGCCTATCAACCCAGGGTTCGAGCCGGTGAAGCAAAAGACTCGGAAATTCAAGCCTGAATTGAGCTTGAAGATTAAGGAGGAAATCACCAAGCAGATAGAGTCGCGGTTGGTAGAAGTAACGCAATATCCCACCTGGTTGGCGAATGTCGTTCCGGTCGCCAAGAAAGATGGAAAAATCAGGATTTGTGTTGATTACAGAGATCTCAACAAGGCTAGTCCGAAGGATAATTTTCCGTTGCCAAATATCCATATTTTGATTGACAACTGTGCCAAACATGAGATGAAGTCATTTGTGGATTGTTACGCGGGTTATCACCAAATCTTGATGGATGAAGAAGACGCAGAAAAAACGGCATTCATCACACCTTGGGGTGTATATCACTACAGGGTAATGCCGTTCGGCCTCAAGAACGCCGGTGCTACTTACATGAGAGCCATGACAACCATCTTTCATGACATGATTCACAAGGAAATTGAAGTGTACGTGGACGATGTCATAATCAAATCCCGCGAGAGTTCGGATCATTTGACACACCTGAAGAAATTCTTTGAACGTTTGCATCGGTACAACTTGAAGCTAAATCCCGCCAAATGTGCTTTTGGAGTCCCAACTGGGAAGTTGTTGGGGTTTATAGTCAGCAGAAGAGGTATTGAGCTCGATCCTTCCAAGATTAAAGCAATTCAGGAGTTACCTCCGCCGAAGACGAGAAAAGAGGTGATGAGTTTCTTGGGGAGGTTAAACTATATCAGCCGGTTTATAGCACAATCAACAGTGGTATGTGAGCCTATCTTCAAGTTGCTGAAGAAAGATGCCCCAACTAAGTGGACTGAGGAGTGACAGACCGCTTTCAACGCTATCAAGAGCTACTTGTCTAACCCACCAGTATTGGTTCCTCCGCGAGAAGGGAGTCCTTTGTTGCTGTATTTGTCTGTCTCAGATAACGCCTTTGGGTGCGTACTTGGTAAACACAACGAGACAGGGAAGAAGGAAAAGGCTATCTACTACATCAGCAAGAAATTTACTCCGTACGAGTCACGCTACACTTTGCTGGAAAAAACATGCTGTGCTCTGACGTGGCTTGCCCACAAGCTGAGGCACTATTTGTTGTCGTATACTACATATCTTATCTCCAGAATGGATCCATTGAAGTATATTTTCCAGAAAGCGATGCCGACCGGGAAGTTAGCTAAATGGCAAATGCTGTTGAGTGAGTTTGACATCGTGTACGTGACTCAGAAGGCAATAAAGGCACAAGCCTTGGCTGATCATCTTGCGGAAAATCCCGTTGATGAAGAGTATGAACCTCTCAAAACATATTTTCACGATGAAGAAGTGTCCTTTGTGGGTGAAGATATCTCTGAAGCTTATCCAGGTTGGAGATTATTCTTCGATTGAGCGGTGAATCACCAGGGTAAAGGTGTTGGAGCACTCCTGGTATCAGAATCTGGTCAGCACTATCCTATGGCGGCT
Source organism: Solanum lycopersicum (assembly GCF_036512215.1). Lineage (NCBI taxonomy): Eukaryota > Viridiplantae > Streptophyta > Magnoliopsida > Solanales > Solanaceae > Solanum > Solanum lycopersicum. Next base: position 23,228,988 of record NC_090804.1, on the reverse strand, counting down.
AAGCTACGATTCAACTGCACAAACAACATGGCTGAGTATGAAGCTTGCATTCTCGGTTTGAAGATGGCCGTTGACATGAATGTTTACGAGTTACTGGTTATTGGGGATTCAGACCTCTTGATTCACCAGGTTCAAGGAGAATGGGCTGTGAAGAACCCGAAGATTGTACCTTATGTACAATATGTGCAAAACCTGTGTAAAAGGTTTCGCAAGATCGAGTTCAGACATACTCCCCGAATACATAAGGAATTAGCTGATGCTCTTGCCACCATCGCTTCAATGATCAAACATCCGGACGCTGATTATATTGACCCTCTGGATATAGATTTGAAGGAGCATCCCGTCCATTGTTCACACGTGGAATCAGAACCAGATGGTTAGCCTTGGTATTTTGACCTAAAGAGATACTTAGAGTCTGGGACATATCCAGAAGACGCTACATCTAATCAAAAGAAATCGATACGTCGTATGGCTCTCAATTTCTTTTTGAATGGAGAAGTCCTGTATAGGAGGACTCCAGATCTGGGTCTTTTAAGATGTGTAGATGCTGCTGAAGCTATGAGGCTTATTGAACAGATACATGCTGGAGTTTGTGGTACACACATGAACGGGCTTACCTTAGCAAGAAAGATTCTTCGAGCCGGTTATTTCTGGATGACTATGGAGAACGACTGTTGCAAATTCGTACAAAAATGCCACAAATGTCAAGTGCACGGCGATCTGATACGGGTGCCACCTCACGAACTTAATGCTATGAGTTCACCTTGGCCATTTGTAGCCTGGGGAATGGATGTCATCGGTCCTATAGAGCCAGCCGCTTCTAATGGACACAGATTCATTTTGGTTGCCATTGATTATTTCACCAAGTGGGTGGAAGCAGCCTCTTACAAGTCGGTAACCAAGAAAGTGGTGGCCGACTTTGTCCGCAACAATCTGATATGCCGATTTGGAGTTCCAGAATCCATCATCACTGATAACGGTGCAAATCTCAACAGTCATCTGATGAAAGAGATATGTGAACAATTCAAGATTATTCATCGAAGGTCAACTGCTTATCGCCCTCAAATGAACGGAGCTGTAGAGGCCGCTAACAAGAATATCAAAATGATTCTGAGGAAAATGATCGACAAGCAGCGAGGTTGGCATGAAATGTTGCCATATGCTCTACTAGGTTATCGAACAACGGTCAGAACATCGACTGGGGCTACTCCATACCTGCTAGTATATGGAACAGAAGCAGTCGTACCTGTCGAAGTCGAGATACCGTCATTGAGGATCATCCAAGAAGCTGAGTTAAGCAACGCGGAGTGGGTTAGCAAACGGGTTGCTCAACTAGCTTTGATTGATGAGAAGAGAATGGTCATCGTCTGTCATGGCCAGTTGTATAGACAAAGAATGACTCGCGCTTTTCACAAAAGAGTAAGAGCCAAAAATTTCAAAGTTGGTCAGTTGGTCCTTAAGAGTATTTTTCCTCATCAACACGAATACAAAGGAAAGTTCGCACCAAACTGACAAGGTCCTTACATGGTTCGCAAAGTACTATGTGGAGGTGCTTTAGTCTTGTCAGAGATGGATGGTACTGTATGGCCCAAGCCTATCAACTCAGATGCTGCCAAGAGATACTACGCGTGAAGTTCGTTTTGCATTTTCCATCATTTACTTGTAATCTTCTGTTTGCTTGTATTTGTTCGAATTTGAACTCTTATCCCTCCTGTAACGAACTACGTCTGACCTGAGTTCTCGAGAACGAGATACGTAGGCGGCGTATGTCGGCTTCGGTCACCCCATTTACCCCCTTTAATTATTTCTTTGTAACGAACTACGTCTGACCTGAATTCTCGAGAATGAGATACGTAGGCGGCCTTTGTCGGCCTCGGTCGGTTTCTTTGTAAATTTTATTCTTGTTAACCTTTAAGGGGAACTACGTTTGACCTGATTCCTGCCTCAACGGGATACGTAGGTGCCATAAGGGCTCGGTCATGTCTCTCGTAAGATTTCTATTCCCCATTATAGTAGAACAGGGACAGAATTTTTGAGAGGAACTCAAAAATTCTCCAGAAGAAGCCTCCTCTTCAGCAAGCCAGACAAAAGACATTTCGAATTTGCGACTGGGACAGAATTTTTGAGAAGATCTCAAAAGTTCCGCGATCTGTTCGGTTACAATGGAAAGATGAGCAAGATACTAAACTGGGACAGAAATTTTGAGGATGGCCTCAAAATTTCGTCATGGGTCTTCCCTACATGTCCGGAATGCCTCTGAAATTCATTCAACAAGCGTCGGACTCAAAGAAACTCGTTAAGCCTGACACGACATGACTTGGCAGTGACTCTTTCAAGATACTATTTCTTAAAAAATTTCTTGTTTCTCTTAAAAATTTCCCTTTTATATTTCATCTGTTTTTGCATAAGATATTTTCTTATCTATCAAGAGTCAGGAAATTCGGAAATCAACCGGAGATATCAAGACAAGGAGCAAACAACCGAAGGGATCGACACAGATCAGTATGTTTAAAACTGACAATTTTTCTGTGAATGCAGATTTATAGCTTTGCGTCGAAATCGACCGAATTCTTTCAGCTGATGAATACGGAGAAAGAGAAAACTATCTACAAAGCCAGTGATTTTATTGAAAGCAGGAATATCTTTTGTGTCAGGAGGCTTATGAATGTGTTTGTTTATTTCAAACCATTCTGAACAATGGGAAATTTACAAAGTATCCAGCCAGATTCAAAGGGGCGATATAAATATTCATGCATCGCAGAATCATGCATCGTGGAATCATGCATAGCGGAATCATGCATAGCGGAATTTATACACTGAAGAATCATGCATCGCGGAATCATGCATAGCGGAATCATACATCGCGGAATCATGCATAGAAGAATCATGCATCGCGGAATCATGCATAGCGGAATCATGCATCGCGGAATCATGCATAGCGGAATCATGCATCGCGGAATCATGCATAGCGGAATCATGCATCGCGGAATCATGCATAGCGGAATTTATACACTGAAGAATCATGCATCGCTAAATCATGCATAGCGGAATCATGCATAACGGAACCATGCATCGCGGAATCATGCATCGCGGAAATCATGCATCGCGGAATCATGCATCCCGAGTCATTAATTATGCACGATGAGAAGATTTCATGCCTCATCAAAAATTATGTACGACGAGAAGATTTCATGCCTCGTCAAAATTTATACATCGCGAGAAGAGTTTATGCTTCGCTGGAATTCATGCATAGCGAAAATCATGCATCGCGGAAATCATGCATCGCGAGTCATTAATTAGGCACGACGAGAAGATTTTATGCCTCGTCAAAATTGGTGCATCGCGAGAAGACTTTATGCCTCGCTGACAATTATGTACGACGAGAAGATTTCATGCCTTGTCAAAATTTATACATCGCGAGAAGAATTTATGCCTCGCTAGAATTCATGCATAGCGAAAATCATGCATCGCGGAAATCATGCATCGCGAGTCATTGATTATGCACGACGAGAAGATTTTATGCCTCGTCAAAATTTATACATCGCGAGAAGACTTTATGCCTCGCTGACAATTATGTACGACGAGAAGATTTCATGCCTCGTCAAAATTTATACATCGCGAGAAGAATTTATGCCTCGCAAGAATTCATGCATAGCGAAAATCATGCATCGCGAAAATCATGCATCGCGGAAATCATGCATCGCGAGTCATTAAATTTGCACATCGCGAGAAGACTTTATTCCTCGCTGAAAGTTATGCATCGCGAGAAGATTCATATCTCGCGGGAATTTACGTATTGAGGGAAGATATTTATGCCCCGCAAGAGGACATACACGGATAAAGAAAGAGCAATATTTGTCCATCGGCCTCAACCACATTCCTTATTTTTATAAAAGAAAACATCAACAAGAGCATCAAAGATAACAACAAAAGAGACATCAATATCGCATCAACATTTGTTTATCTATTTCAACATCATGTATAGAGTACATGGAAGATTATTCTGCGAAGCACAAGGCATAAGCTTTATTTGCTGGATGTCAGACCGATCGAGTCGACGTCGAATATGGAGGAGAACAATGAAGTGTCGACACCGTAAAAAAGACACTGTCTCCCATCCTAATTTCATTTTTAAGCTGACGAGTTTTATCTCAGTCTTTGTCGAGAGCATCCGAAAAGGATGAATTCTCCAAAAACCACAGGTGCGGACGACGTCAAAAGGGATGCAGCACAACGTGGAACTTTTCTTAGCAGCGAACTGGGACACAGTCCGAAGAGGAATATCACACTCTTAGGACGCGAGCAGATGAGCGACTTCCACCACGATCGAACCACCCCTCTCGAGTCATACGGATTTTTCTTTAGTCCCATCAGTTTCAATTTATCGGAAGCAAGTTTCCAATCTGAGTGACAATGCGCCAAGAGCTTTGGAAATTATGTCCGTGTGAGTTCTTACCTATGAATGTGAAGAGCTCCACATTCATGGCTAAGAGGTTACAAGCCTCCTTTTCATACTCGTCAATGAGTCACTTTTCCCAGAACCAAAGGTTATCTAGCATAATAGGTTTTGTTTTCCACCGATTGAGTCGAACTACACACAGCCTGATTCCAAAGGTTTAAGGATATGTAGGCGGATTCAATGTTGAAAACTCGGTTGTGTTCCAACATTCGCTCTCGAATCCTATTCTCGAGCATTTCGATACCTTCATAATTCGGTATCGAGGTGGCTTTTGATTCTCCCAAAATCATGCGGTAAATCAACCTTATCGAACTACAAGTGGCCTGAATTCTCATATAGCCTGAGTTATGTAGGAAACTCGTTTGCAGGGTTCGGCCATAATTCCTAAACTCTTTGTCAAATCCTTCTTTTAAGAAAGCGAATGGAGTTTGTCAAAATTGGTTCGGTCAATTTCATTTTCCTCGGGTTGCTTGCATCAACCCAAGAAAAATGAGGGACAGTTGTTGACACCCAATTTTGACCCACGTCGGTATGAATTAATTATCGAGCTTCCTAAATTTTCCAAATAATTTAAAATGATTAGTTTTACAAATTTTACGAATATAATAATATAATACATGAATGCTATGTTACTTCGAATACCTTTTGTCATAATTTTTAGATAATATACATATTGACATAATTATGTGTATAAGTAGTATATCTTATGGTTATTCGAAAGCTCATCGAAAGATACACCTAAGTATTTTATTAAATTATTTTAATCTAAACTATAATTATACTTTAATCACTTTTCACGGTTTTTATAATTATTTTACTAAAAGAGAGCTCGTTGATTAATTAATACAAGTTCATTTCTTATTGAAGAATTAGCCAATTTTAATTTTTTGTCTTATTTAACTAAATTGGACATCTCTTAAATCTAAACCCCATCCTTTAAGCCAAAGGAATCAGATTTGGGCCTCCCTTCCAATATCCAGGCGGCCCATTTCTCTCCTTCTTTCTATTCTCAACCCCTTTTTACTCCAGCCCAACACCTAGGCCCACTCCATTTTAGACAACCATCCAATTTCCCAGCCCAACACGAATTGATCCCAAGCCCATTCTGTTAACCCAATTCCTTTCCCTACCCAACCCACTAACTTAAAATACCCGCCCAATACTTGACCCGACCCAATACCCTCTCCCTTCTTCCCCTCACCCACGCCATTTCCCAGAACGGAAAACCTCCAGACACACCAGAAAACGCAGAAAAAGCCTGCAGACCCCGAAACGGCAATCTCCCCCCTTCATGCCCCGCGTCTCCCTCACGCACTCTTCCCCTCTCCCTCCCAGTCGCAGTATCCCCCAACTATCAGAAACGAAAAAGAAACCCAGGAAAACGCAGCAAAAGACAGACCCCACCGAAGCAGAAATCTCTCCCAAACGCCTTGCGTCTCCTCTCACACGCGACCTCTCTCATCCCCTCTCTCCTCGCCAATACGCCTCGTAGCATGTTAGTGCTTTCGGCTGTGGCAGACCTGCGCTCGCGGCCGTGGTAGACGCGCTTTCGTCCTTGAGACAGGAGATGAGGACACGTCGCATCGCCTAGGACACTCGACTGATATCGACCGTCTCTCTCCCCTTCTTCTTTCGGAATGGAGTCGAATTTGAAGAAAAAGGGTGCTGCTCTGTTTAGGGAAAGGGATTTCGAGTTTGAAATTCAAAATGGGCCTGAAATCTCCCGCCCTTCCTCTTCCGAAAACCCTATATAAACCCCTTTCGTTCTCAAGAAAAGGGGTTAGAACTTTGAGCGTTGGGAATTTTTCGGAGTTGTAAATCATTAGAAAACTTGGAGATTTTATCAATGAGGAGTAAAAATTTATTAGCGAAAATATTCTGGTCCTCATTCTGTTGGCCGCTGGAAAACAGTTGGATTAGATCTTGAGGAACAACCCGACTAGCAGTCCGGTTCTTTATCGCTGGTATTCATCGCGTCTTCGAGTGTGGAAGTTCGTCCCGTCTGCTGCTCGTCTGCTCCCAGTCGCTGCTCTCGGAAAGGTAAGCAACACACAATTCATTCTTTCGTTTTAATGTTGATACATGGATTTGTGTATTCCTCTGTTGGTTTGAAGACGTTTCATGTGGTGTGAGTAGGGCTCGTAGCTCATTGCTTCGGAATCAGCCTTGTAACTGATTACATCTTTAACTCTGGAAATGTTTATGTTCCGTTCGAGCGTTTTCTTAGTCGTTTGTTTCGATTCTTAGTCAAGGATTTCTGGCTGTTGTGGTTGGACTTTGGGATCTCAATCTGCTTCTGTCTTTGATGACTAAAATTTCAGTTCGTCTGGAGTTTATTTTGTTCTCAATTATCTAGTTTATTTTCTTTGTTGGAGTTTGGTGGTTCGCGATGAGGAAGCTTTGCGTAAGCGTGCATTAAACCTGTTGTTGGAACATGTATTTTATTTGTCTAATCCTGGTTAGCTGCATCTGTTCGTATCAAACACTTATATCGAATTGACTTAATTTTCTACATAAGGTGATATGTTTGTTTCCAATGATCTGTTTATGCCTAGAACAAGTTTAGACAGTGGGGTTTTAATTTGACAGTATGGTCTTGTGTTGAATAAGTGAACAATAAGTTGTTGGCGAGCTAGGTGTTGGGTACTTTTAAACAGTATGTTTGGCCTGATGGGGGGTTTTTCCTTTCTATTTAAGCGAGAAGACGAGTGCGCTCCTAAGCTTAATTCTTCTTAGTTCACACCCCCATATTTTCGAATATCACTCATTTTGCAGTGTCTCTTAACATGCATGAAACTTTGTTAAGTGTGGTTTTATTTTATGAAATGTATGTCTTGGATTTCGTAACTCTATTTGACAGTATATGTTATTCGTGATATTTCATTGAGTATTTTGTCATAGCGATTCTCATTTGTTTGCTTTTTCTTTTCTTTGCACGCCAAAATTCGTATGAGTTCATCGTGAACTTTCAATCTCCTTCTTCGCATCTTGGAAGAGTTATAAAGGCTAAAATTCCTTTCATTCGAGTCATATACCATCAAGCGTAGTGGAGATTGAATAAAATCAAAGAAGACGGACTAGAAGACCGTTCTTATTTTTGTTTCGCTGTGCTTATTTGTAATGGGCATAAGCCCTTATTGTTTTCCGTTTTTCTATTTCTCTTGTATTTATTTTATATGTTTAGATTAGGACAGGTGAAGAATGGGTTAAAACCCAAAAGCAGGTGGGTCCATGTTTCGGTCAAGGCGAACAGAACCCGAAAACTTGGACCCAAATCTCTCTCCCCCTCTCTCTATCTCTCTTTGCTATTTTTTGACGTTTTGTTTTAAATGTCGTTAGTTTAGGATTAGAAACTCCAAACCCCATCGAACGCCTTTTGGTTTATCAAACTCAAAACTAAAAATTGAAACTTTAAAGCGATAGACGTTTCAAACTCACGAGTTTGCTTAGAATTAAAAGTTTAAAAGTTAACTTTAAATGGAATTTCGAAGCAATAATGTTTTATTAAGTTTGTTTAAGATTGAGAAATCTAACTTTAAAAATTCGCTAGCCTTTAAAAAATAGTCAAATAAGTTAATCGCCGGAAAACCGTATTAACGGAGAATCTTAGGTGCCTTAAACACCTTCCTAAGATACTAATAGGAATCCCGAACCCCCTAAAATATTTTCAAAACGATTTTTTCTGTTTAAGTTGTTTTGGAAATGAGTTTTCTTGATTTTTCTTTAAAATTAAGTGGCGACTCCTAAAAGTCAAAAATACTTTAAAAATAAAACAAACTCTTTTCGAAAAGATCATTTTTTTGATAAAACAATACTTAACCAATACAAATTGTATTAGTCTTTATCCTCTACATGACATATGCTGACTAACTTTCAACAGTAATAATAAGAAAGCTTACATAAAATATTCATAGAAAATTATACTTTATCATTCATTTTATGATTTTTTGCATAATTTCTTGATTTAATAGTATTCACATTATTATAAATGTAATACATGGTTTAATATTCACGTGTATTGAAAATAGTAATTTTTAATGTTACAAAAATGGTTGAAGTCATTGTAAACACAAACACTCAAATGGATCTAGTATCCTAGAAAAGCACACCCAAGAAAATTAAAAGGCTAAAAGATAAAGGTGGGGGGGGGGGGAGTCAAAATGTGATATACTCAAAATGAAAGTTAAAAGGATTCTAGAAGAATTCGCCTTCTTCATTGGTCATCTCTTTCATCGATGATTTTGCCGTAGGTAAGATCACCATCATTTAATTTTATTTACTTTCATTTCTATTTTTTTAAAACTTTTTTATATCATCTATTTTACCCTTATCATTAATAACTAGTTTCACGGCACGTGCGTTGCATGTGTATATAGTATGTATAGTATAAGATGTTGTAAAAGATATTATACATATCATTTTCGTATCGTATATGATGTTGAAATTTTTTAACGATTAGTACATATTGTCATAGAGTTACTTGCATTTTGAGATCAAAATGATCAATATATTCAAAACATTACTAAATAGATTTAAAGTTTAAATATTTGGAGAAAGTAACATTTTTTAAATATTTATACGTTATATATCTTTTATAAAATATTCTTACTCAATTAATACTTGAGTAAGGCTTTCACAAAAATAAAGATTTACAAAAAAAAAAGTGTAGTTTTTTTGTTATAAGGAATGATGGTTAAATAGAAGTTTGAGCCTATGCAAAATATGTAGCTTGACTAGTTTTTTAAATAGCAGGGGCGTGAGGCTAGGTATTTTATACAGTTAGGAGCGAGGCGTAAGCTTTTAGACATGGGACATAAGTCCCATGAATCTACGGTTCATAGTCTGATGTATATTCAATTCGTAGTTTTATTACTAATAAAATAAGAAAAAGCAAACCTTTCAATGATTTTATAAATAACCTATAATATATATAAATTATATTACAATTTTTATTTGAGATAATTATTAATAATAAATAACAAAGAAAAAAAATGTATCATAATTACTATTTAAGAAATATCATTACACCATTAATAAAAAATAAAATTTAATGCAACAAAGGTTCGAATAAAAAATTTAATACACTCATGCCTACCTTTTTATCCAAAGGACATACGCTTGTATATTCGAGGCTTACGCCACAAATTTTAGAACTTACACATTGTAGATCTACATATTTAATTTTCACCCCAGAGCGTTTTTGGTATGTCTCGCCCGAGAGTCGGCCTGGAAATTGCCCCAAAAAGATTTTTGAAAACACTAAGCTTGACAGAACGATCGAACAACAGACACGCTCATTATATTCCATATATCCCTAACCATCTCCACAGAATAACGAGACAGTTGGGTGAACTTCATCCTATACTCATGAGCACTTACGGAATCTTGCTTAAGTGTGAGGAACTCTCGTACCATAGACTCTTTCAATTCTTAGGGAAATAAATGCTCTAAGAAGGCCTCATAGAAACAAGCCCAATTCGCAGGTGTTGCATCTTCAACTCGATTCTTCTTCCATTGGTCGAACCAATTCCTAAAAAACCCTTCATTTGGTAAGAAGCTATTCAACCCTCTCAGTATTAGTAATGTGAATGACATCAAGTACCTTATGAAGCTCCTCAATAAAGTTCTCAGGATCCAATGTAGAGCTGCAATTAGTGATACATGGAAGTTTCATCCTCAAGAACTCATAAATTCTCAAATCATCAGTCGCTTCATGTTGACCTACTCTTTGCTGCCCAACCTGGTTAGTCACAAATTTACTTAGCATCCTTATTGCTTCCCCGAACTCAACATTAATAACTTCTCATTGGGGTTGCACTTCAGGTGCATTATGTACACCTTGTTGCTCCTAAACATTACGCCTAGCAGGACGACTTGTGAAAGCTCTTCATGGAGGCATGATTATCTTGAAAAAAAACACGCAAACATAAATTTGAAAAACCTTATTACACTTCAAACAGTAATGCAAGAAATGAGTATGAAAGAAGTAAAAGATTTTCCTAAGTGTTCCAACGTCCTAATTATAGATGTGGTGCGCGTTACACTGGTAACTATGAATCTACAAACAGGATTTCATAGAATTCTTAGGACTCTTGAAATCTTTGCTAAAAAACCAAGTTTGTCACACCCTAAGCCTACACCCCAAGTGGGATTGGCACTCGAGAACCAATATTGGCCCCAAGCAAACCCTTTTCTTTACTTACTTAGAATAAATAGACTTAACTCATAAGATATAAAATTTACATACTAAATTGCAATAATATAAAGGAACATTCAACTAGTCATCAAGGCAAACTCAAGTCTCAACATAAGATAATGACAATGAAAAGACTAAATAACTATAATTTAACTATCTATAAAACCTCTAAAACAACTTAAATGGTTGACGGGACAAGACCCCTGATCGTCCTAACAAGTGAAATACTAAAAAAAACAAATGATAACATGGGAGCTCTCCAGAATTGAAAGAGGTTCCCCAACTAACAGTAACTGCTCAATAAGATCAAGGATGTGCTGGATGCTGATCATGATTATGTGTGTTTGCATCATAATAAGATGCAGGATAAATGGCATAAGTACATTGATTGTACGAGTATGCGAGGAGAATTCTAAAACAAGACATAAATTTGAAACGAGCTAAGGAACTTATTACTTCTCTAGGAATTTCTCTCATTGACAACCATCACATAAGATCTATTATGATGATTTGGCATTTTGCCTCATGCTTCCAAGGCAGTCCTATACCTTGCTGAGGGTAAAAAACATGAACTCCAAAGTGGATCAACAAGTCTAAACGAAAAAGTATTAAAGGACTCATCTAAAAAGTATGACCCTTTTCTACCCATGGTGACACGATGTTTTATGGGCGTTGTGTATTTTTTTAACTCTTTGCTATATCGTTGTTCAATGGTACTCACAAAATATGATACTAGCTTTCCTCTCTTGCTTCATTTAGAAGGAGATTGCTAAATTCAAAAAACTAGCTCAAAGGCTCTTTTGTAAATCAAAGTTTCTTTTCCTGTTTAAACGTGAAATTTTTTTAACCCTTTCAAAATACATAGTCCCCAAATACTTTTGAAGAAGAAACTTCAACCATACTCTTTACCCAACTTCAACTCCATGTCCTAAAACAAAGTCAAAAGAATTTGCAAAAGACTTCTTAAAAAGACTCTAAGAACTACCTAGACCTGGGTCTTCACTTTCCTTCAATTTGAATTTATGGATTCAAGGTGATGAGTAATGTTTCTAAATGATTCTAGGTATTTAGAAGTCATTCAGAGTAGTCATATTCAATGGAAAGTGATAAAACAGTTTAGTAGAACTTAAGAGGCGTGATTGACAAAAACTAATGAAAATGATGATTTGGGCTCAATCCGGCGCACCGCGCTAACCCCTACTTACTAGGTCTCCTTTCTTGCGCGCCGCCCCAGCCTCTCAGGTGCAGATGGGGCGCGCTACGCCTTACACTCCCTAGGTTTATCAAATAAAATTGTCAATTCATTTTGTGATCCTAGATTGATTTATTCTGATTAATTTTCTCAAAATAACTTTAGAATAAAGTACCCAAGGCATATACACGATATATAACTCAAATAACTCAATGAGACAACATTTTAATATCAAGAAACTCCTTAATCCCAACTCATATTGTGTGAATTAAATAGACTTCGCACATGGTTGAAATAACCTAACATTGTGTGATCTCAAATGCCTCATAGGATTGGATTCTTGAACGTTCTTGACGAATCTTGCTTTTTCTATTTCTTTCCTTTTCTTCTTAAAAACATTTTTCTAATTACGGGGTGGTACTATTCAGAACAATGTTAGAATTAAGTATTATTCATCATTTATAGAAAAAATATATATATAATGTGATACTTATCAAATAAAAAATTTGTGAGTCTTTATCCTCTACATGGCATACGCACACTAACTTTCAATAGGAAAAGTAAGAAAGCTTACATCCACTATTCATAGAAACTTATACTTTATCATTCATTTTGATAATTATTTCCACAAGTTTTTAATTTAATAAAATTCATATTCTTATTAATGTAATACATTGTTTAATATTCACGTACAACACACGTGCATCAAATCTAGTCATTTTTAATATTACAAAATAGTCTAATGTCATTTTGAAGACAAACAATCAAATGGATCTAGTATTCTATAACAGCCCACCGAAGAAACTGAAAAGGCTAAATGATAAGAGGGGGGGGGGGGGGGGGGGGACATGATATAATCAAAATGCTCAAAAGGGAACTGAAAAGGATTCTAGAAGAAGTCGCCTTCTACAACAGCCGTCTCCGTCATCGATGACTTTGCCGCAAGTAAGATGACCGTCATTTTCTTTTCTTTTTTGTCATTTCTATTTTTGTAAAGTTTTTATGTGATCAGTTCTACCCTTATTATTATTAACTAATTTCATGGCATGTGTGTTGCACGTTTGTATAGTATGCATATTATAAAATGTTGTAAAAGATACTATAAATATCATTTTTGTATAGTATACGTGTTTAAATGTTTTTGAACGATTAATATAGATTTTCATATAGTTACTTGTATTTTAAGATCAAAATGATTAATATCATTGAAACATGTCTAAATAGATTTAACTTTTAAATATTTGGAGAAAGTGACATTTTTTATATTTATACGTAATATAGCTTTTACAAAATATTCTTACTCAATTATCATTTGAGTAAGGCTTTCATAGAAATATAATTTTACAAAACAAGAAATGTAGTTTGTTGTTATAAAAAATTATTGTCAAAAAAGTAGTTTGACTATATGCAAAATATGAAGCTTGACCCAGTGTTTTAAAAGGTAGGGGCATGAGGCGAGTTAATTCATATGCCTTATGGATATAGTTACATAATTTAAAACCCGGAGCGCTTTTAATACGTTCACCCCTAACATTCACCCCAAAATTGTATTTAAAAACACTAAGCTTAGCCAATTCTTTGTTTTGATATATATATATTTCAGCATAAAAAAATTATTTTAATATATTACTGAAGAATGGGAACAGAGAGTCGCTCCCATAAACGAATGAATGGGGCTCCTGGTCCTGATCGAACCAAAGATTCCGACAACCCGAGGAATCGCCAGAAAGAGATAACATATATTATGGTATTTTATTTCATTAGTTTTTACTATAACTTTGTGGAATTGGAGTCTTCTCTTTTTTGCTGCCGCATGAATATCATATAATTGGTGTCTAGTAAAAGTATCCACTATATTATGGAGTTTATATCATGAGATAAAATATGAATATTTTTTAATAATAAACATTAATAGATGAATAAAATTCAAAGTATTATTTGTAGAATCTTTTATTTGATTTAAGATTTATTTTTATGTGCAATCACAATTTTCTTTTCTACTTTGATATAGTTAGCAACGATTGTATATTTTGAGTCCTCCGAGAGGATGCCACCGTTGGTCGCATCTGGGATGTATTTTGTGGATGTGATAAGCTTGGTATTAGAGAATGAGGTTAAATATCCTTAGGTTCAATTTCTCACAAAACCAAGTTATATAGTGTCTTGTTCATGGTTGTGAAGCGCACCACAATTATTGATAAGAGACTGTGTGATGACTAGGAAACTTTTCTTTTCTTGATAATCTTATGTCATGTCTTTAGAGTTTTGACACTATATGTGTTTTAGAATCTAATACCTTTCTTGTGGTTTTAGGCGATGAACACAAGAAGGACAGCCGTGAGGAGAGTAGGAGATGAGATTGCGAATGCGGGAGCTACTCCCCAAGGCAATTGAAATGCTCCTCAGGTGCAAGCTGCTGGGAATGATCAAGTTCCAGTCAATCCTTCGGCAATAATAGATGGTGATGTGGGGGAAGTCCTACTTCAAATGTTCCAATCCATCACCACCCAAGCTCAGGCCATTACTGCACAAGCTAACATGGAGGTTTCTCCTCGAGACAACCGACATGCTAGCACTATGGCTAGCCATTTGAGGGATTTTACCAAGATGAATCCTCCTATTTTTTGGATATAAGGTTGATGAAGACATCCAAGACTTCCTTCATGAGGCTTCAAAGATTTTATTTGCTATGGGGTGAGTACTACTAATAAGGTTGAACTTGCTGCCTATCAACTCAAGGATGTGGCTCAGACATGGTATAATCAGTGGCAGGATAATCGGGAGTTAGGAGGTGGTCCCGTGACTTGGAGATCTTCAGAATGGAATTTTTTGAAAGATTTTTCCGAAGGGAACAAAGGGAATCTAAGGTAAAGGAGTTTATCAACCTTCGTCAAGGAAGTATGTGTGTCAAGGAATACTCTTAAAAATTCAGTAAGTTGTCCAAATATGCTTCCTTTTTTTTTGAATGATAGGGTTGAGATGATTTGTTTCGTAACGGGCTTGTCTGAAGAGCTTGAAGAAGAATTTCGTGCAGCCATGATTCATGACAATATGGATATTTCTAGGTTGATGGTTCATGCTCAACAGGTTAATGATAGTCGACTAAGGAAGAATAATAGGGAAGCATAGAAGGGAAGGTCTTTTAAAAGTAGTTCCTGTGAGAATAGTCTTGATTTTCAAGACAAGGCTAAGTTCAGGAATGTTTTCAAACCAGGTTCCTTCTAGTTTCTCCAAGAATTGCAATGATAGAGGCTCTAATCCAAAACCTCAATAGGGGAGAAATGTCAATCGACCAAAAGAGGTGAAGTTCTTGTTAGGACTAATAGTTGGTATGGTTTTGGAAATGGTGGCCATATGGTGAAAGACTGTCCTAATGTGAGAAGCCAAGGCAACGGAAATTTCCAAGCTCAACCAAGTTTTCCTAGTTTAGAATCTCCAAAAGGAATTATTTTTATGCACTCAAGGCTAGGGGTGAACTAGAAAACTCTCCCGACGTTATGACGGGTACGTTACAAGTTTTCTCTATTAATGTTATGCATTGCTTGATCCAGGTGCTACTCTTTATTTTGTTACACCTTTGGTATCTAGGAAATTTGATGTACTTCTCGATGTTTTGATTGAACCTTTTTCAGTTTGAATCCTAATGAGTGACTCTGTTGTTGCAAAAAGAGTCTATAGGAAATGTCTTGTAATGCTTCCCAATAGAGTTACTCTTGTTAATTTGGTAGTACTTGTCATGCTTGATTTTGATATCATACTGGGTATGGATTGGCTTCGTGCATTCTTTGCTTCCATATATTGTAGAATAAGGGTCGTGAAGTTTCAATTCCCTAATGAACCTATCCTAGAGTAGGAAAGGGGAAATTCTATGCCAAGGGGTCAAATTACTTCTTGTTTGAAGGTTTGTAACATTATAGCCAAGGGTTGTCTATATCATGTATTGAGGGTTAAGGACCTAGAATGTGAAACTCCTTCTATTGAGTGAGTCCCGGTATTGAGGGATTACCTAGAGGTTTTTCCTAATCACCTTCCAGGTGTTCCTCCTGAACGGAAATTGACTTTGGCATTGTTTTATTACCGGATACTAATGCCATTTAAATTCCTTCATATTGGATGACTTCAGCTGAATTGAAAAAGTTGAAACTCCAACTCAAAGATTTACTAGGAAAGGATTTTATTCAACCTCGTATTTCTCCATGGGGTGATCCGGTCTTGTTTTTTAAGAAGAAGATTGGACCCCTTAGCATGTGCATCAATTATCACCAACTTAATAAGGTCACCATAAAGAACAAGTATCATTTCCCTTGGATTGATGATCTATTTGATCAACTCCAAGGTGCTAGTTACTTTTCCAAGATTTACTTAAGGTCGTGATATCACTAACTTAGGGAAAGAGGGTGAAATGTTCCCAAAATATCTTTCCAAACTAGATATGGTCACTACGAATTTCTAGGTCTTTTTGGTTAACAAATGCCCCGGCGGCGTTATGGACCTAATGAATAGTGTTTTCCGAGATTACCCGACACATTTATTATTATGTTCATTGATGATATTTTGATATAATCCAAGAATGAAAATGAGCATGAGACTCACTTGATCTTATCCTTGAAAGTTCTCAACGAACACAAACTTTATACCAAATTTAGTAAGTGTGAATTTTTTTTGAGGTCAGTTGATTTTATTAGCCATATTATCTCTTGTATTGGTGTAGAGTTTGATTCGATGAAGACTGATGCAGTTAGAAATTAGCATAGACCTTTGTCTCCCACAGACATAAGAAGTTTTTTAGGTCTAGCCGGGTCTTATAGAAGGTTTGTTGATGGATTTTCGTCCATTGCTTCTCCTTTGACTGCTTTGACGTAAAATAAGGTGAAGTTTGAGTGGTCGAAAGCTTTTGAAAGAGGTTTTCAATAATTAAAACATAAGCTTACCTACGCTCCGGTGTTGACCTTACCAGAGGGCAATGAAGGCTTTGTAGTGTATTATGATGCTTACCATGTGGGATTGGTATATGTCCTCATGCAGCATAGCAAGGTGATAACTTATACTTCTAGGCAACTCAAAGTTCATGAAAAGACCTTAAGTTAGCTGCTCTAGTTTTTGTCTTGAAAATATGGACACATTATTTGTATGGTGTTCATGTTGATGTGTTTACTGACCACAAAAGTCTTCAATATGTTTTTAAACAAAAGGAGTTAAATCTACGACAGAGAAGATGGTTAGAAATGTTGAAGGATTACAACATGAGTGTCCTTTACCACCCTGGAAAGGCCAATGTGGTTGCGGATACTTTGAGTCGTACGAATATGGGTAGTGTGTCTCATGTGGAAGAAGAGAAGAAAGAACTTGTGAAAGATGTTCATAGTTTGTCTATATTAGGTGTGCTGTTAGAAGATTCTCCAAATGGTGCTTTCATGGTCCGTCATGATTCCAACTCATCATTAGTTGTGGAGGTAAAATCTAAGCAGCATCTGGATCCACTTTTGATGGAGTTGAAGGAATTGATACTTGGTAAGCTCAATGAGTGATTCTCCGAAGGGGGGATGGTGTTCTTAGGTACCAATGGACATTATGTGTACCCAATGTTGAGGATTTCAGAAATCGAATTTTAGAAGAATCTCATGGTACTAACTATTCTATATATCCGGGTGCCACCAAAATTTATCATGACCTTACGAAGTCTACTGATGGGATGGTTTAAAAAGGGACAAATCAAAGTTTGTTACTAAGTTTCTAAGCTATCAACAAGTTAAAGTTGAGCATCTTAAACCGGGTAATTTAACCCAAATTATGGATATTCCTACTTGGAAGTGGGAAGACATCAATATGGATTTCGTAGTTGGGTTTCCTCGATCATGTAAGAAAAATTATTATATATTGGTTATTGTAAATAGGTTGAAAATATTTGCCCATTTTATTCCTGTTAAGTCTATTTACACGGCTGAAGATTATTCAACGATCTACATTAATGAGATTGTGAGCCTTCATGGGATTCCTTTGTCCATCATTTCGGATAGAGATTCCCAATTCAATTCTCATTTTTGGAAGTCTTTTCCAATGGGTATAGGTACTCAAGTGAAACTTAGTACCGCTTTTCATCCCCTCAAACTGATGGTCAAGCGGAACGTACAATTTTGACACATAAAAGCATGTTAAGAGCCTGTGTTATTGACTTCAAAAGAAGTTCTGATGATCATCTACCTTTTATTGAGTTCTCTTACAACAATAGCTATCATTCGAGCATCGCCATTGCACCCTTGGAAGCTTTTTATTGTCAAAAGTGTAGATCTCCTATTGGATTGTTTGAGGTTGGTGAGTCCTTACTCCTTGGTCAAGAGATTATCTATGAGGCTATAGAGAAAATTTAAATAATAATAATAGATATATTGAAGAAAGCCTATAGTCGAAAAAAGTCTTATGTCGACAATAGAAGAAGAGACCTTGAGTTTGAAATAGGTGATCATGTCTACTTGAAGATTTTAACTATAAAAGGGGTGATGAGGTTTAGTAAGAAAGGGGAAGTTAATTACCCGGTATGTTGTCCCTATGAAGTTTTACAACGAATTGGGAAGGTTTTCTATGAGTTGAAACTATCTAATTAACTATGTTTAGTCCATCGAGTGATTCATGTTTATATGCTCAAGAGATGCATAGGCGACCCGGTGTCTATCCTACCTATTGAAGTTTTAGTGTTTGATGAGAACCTATCCTACGAAGAGGTTCTGGGTGAGATCCTAGATCGCCAAATCAAGAAGTTGAGAAACATGGAGGTTGCCTTTGTAACCATCTTGTTCAAGATGCAACATGGGAGGTTGAAGGTGACATGAAGTCCCGCTACCCTCATCCATTTAATCCTTAAGGTTAGACATTCATCTTAGTAAAGAAATTAATGAATAATCATGAAATTTACTTGTTTTCTAAAAAGGTGCATGTTTTGGTAAAACTCTACGAATTGGAGTTAACAGAAA
The DNA here is from genome assembly GCF_036512215.1 of Solanum lycopersicum. Classification (NCBI taxonomy): domain Eukaryota; kingdom Viridiplantae; phylum Streptophyta; class Magnoliopsida; order Solanales; family Solanaceae; genus Solanum; species Solanum lycopersicum. The sequence continues at coordinate 23,210,173 of NC_090804.1, read as the reverse complement.
GTTTTCATACTCTAATCTTGAACTTATATGAAATAAATATGCATGTGTATTCTTGAGATTTGTTGTTTTTTGTGGATTTGACAAGAATGATAGCATGGTAACTCCTTGATGCATTTTGAAGTGATGATAATGTTGAGAAGGAAATTCCTCACTATGTGTTATGAAATGCTAAGCTCTTATATGTGAATCATGAATTGAGTGCCATGCGTAATGTTGTGCTATGTGTTGAAAGGAGTTGTAAATTACTACTATAAGTTGTGACTCATTATGATTTTATGTTATTGTTGGTTGGGCTTCTAGTTTGAGTTTTGTCCTACCCTCCAAAATATTTTAGTGTCATTCGGGGACGAATGTTCCTAAAGGGCGGATAATGTAACACTCCAGGAATTCCATGACTAAAAATAGAGCATCATCTATTCAATAATTTTAAAAAATTATCTTTGTAAACATATTTTAATGTAATAATTTCATTTGGAAAAGGTAAGAGCCAAAGCGACAAAGAAAGACCTTGAATTCCGGAAACTAGCTAACTTGAAACATGTTGACGTCCGTATGTATGGTGAACGTTTGGGGTGTCAAATGATTTTAAAAACTTGTAAAGAGACCATGGATAGGTATACGTAGTACAAACGGTCCAAACGTTCGTTAACGACACCCCAAGGACCAACCGAAGGGTCCTTGGGAGGACCCAAACATGGGTGAGCAGGCTGCCTGGCATCATGCGAAGGTATGGATTTTCACTCTTGGGGTTCCTTTCACCAACAGGTTCTTTCAAAGATAAGTTTCTCAGAAATTTCAGTTTTAGGGTTTTTACTCAACAAAACATATTTTTCTTCCTAACTCTAGATTTATGATTCTCGATGAAAAATAATTGTTTTCTATGGTTGATTATGCATGTATCGTTGAGTTTTTGTCTTGTAATGATAGATTTTCATATGAAGCATGTTAATTATCAATTTGATGGTTTCGAATTGGTTATACTTACTACTTGATAATATGAAAATGTTGAGATTGGAACTCACACTTGAATGGACTCTTAACTGACCCATTCCTTTATCCTACATTACGGATTGGTATTGTATATGATTTGAAGAGTGGTTCTTGGTTACGCAATTGAGTATTTCACTATGTTATGGTTATGAATGTTGTAATTTGAACATAAGTTCTTGAATAAGGTACTTGGAAGCAAGAGGTAAGTCTTCTAAACGCATGATTACTCTATGAAGTTCATGTTAGCCTATAAATGATATTACAATGCTAATGAAGTATGTATGATGATACTATTCCTATATGTTGGTCCTTGAACGTTAATTGTAAGATCATCATAAGAATAAGATAAAGCAAGTTATGATATTCTCTTGTATGTTTTACACAAGATGATTATGCTATGTGAATCTCACACACGAAGGTTTGCGATGAAAGGAATAATAATCTAATCCTAAAGATCTCATCATCATGCTTACACGAGTAGTTTATCTTTTATGACCT